>NC_048302.1:105406818-105599842 GCF_013100865.1 Trachemys scripta elegans | reverse complement strand
CCCCCCGCCGAATCCAAAGAAATAAAAATAAAAATAAAATAAAATCGAGCACCGCCCTGCCCCAAGCACGTGCTTGGTCGGCCGGTGCCTGGAGCCGGCCCTGCCCGTGACGCTGTTTTTGCATCATCAGGCATTGGGATCTCAACCCAGAATTCCAATGGGCGGCGGAGACTGCGGGAACTGTGGGATAGCTACCCACAGTGCAACACGCCGGAAGTTGACCCTAGCCTCGGTACCGTGGATGCGGTCCGCCGACTTAATGCACTTAGAGCATTTTATGTGGCGACACACACAATCAACTGTATAAAACCGATTTCAGTAAAACCAGCTTCTATAAATTCGACCTAATTTCGTAGTGTAGACATACCCTTAGTCATCTCAAGTAAAGTGCCAGAACACTAAGGGTTGGGCTCTGACTCCCTCTGCAAGGACGTCAACCTTAATTATCATCACCATTAATTAGCAGCTCAACCAACTCATGTGCATTCCTGAGTACGCACGCCAGAGAACAGCCTCTGCAGCCTGTGTGTTCTAGAGCAAGCTGCCCCCAAAAGCAAATTCTTTCTGATGCTGAGAAATACTTTCTTCAAACCCTATCTTGACAAGTGCAGTTAGATGTCCTCCGCACACAAGATTGGATGGCCAGGTAGGCCTATTAATGCCAAGGCTGCACCTGGAGGAAGAGCCAGGGAAACAGGGAATTAATTACAAGCAGGTTTAATAGTGCAGGAACAGGCAGGGCCTATAAAGCCAGAAAGCTGGCAACAGACAGTGGCATTGGCTGCTGCTGGGAAAGGGCAGTCACTCCGGGCTGGTCTACACTACATGATTAGTAAGGCAGCTTAAGTCTACCCAATTATGTCAGTGTCTGTACTACAGCCTTCCTCCCGCCAATGTAAGTGCCCTTCTACACCGACATAATAACTCCACCTCCACGAGAGGTGTAAGACTTATGTCGGTATAGTTAGAGTGATGCATTATCTGCGTAGACACTGTTTCTTACATGGCTGTTGGATGACTTATCAATTTCACGAAAATCGGGCAACTAGAGCCTAGCTGCCCCCCCACACCCGGGTAGCCGGACCCCACTCCCTGCTGGGAGCCAGGGAGAGAACGGGGGATAGCCCGCTGAGAGCCCTGGAGCCTGTGGTGCAGTCAGGCTCCCGGCAGGGAGCTGAGACACAGATGTTTGCTCCCCACACTGCCCCTCTGAGGATGCGCACCACCGAAAAGAGGGTAGAGTGGACATGCACTACCACAGTAATTAGTCTGGTGGCTGTAAACTGACCTAATACAAGTCAACTTATGTTTCCAGTGTAAACATACCATCCCTGCGAAGAGGGAGGAGGGTTTGGAGCTGGTACACCCTGATAGAGGAGGGGAACCAGGAGAGGTAGGAAGCTGTCCAGGAAAGGAGCAATGAGGGCTGGGAGAGGAAAGCCCAGAACTGCTGGATGTAGGGTCCCTGAAGTTGAGGGCAGGCCCGGGTTCCCCTACCAGCCACCCAGGGCATGGCCTAGACCAGAGGGACAGTGAACGGGAAGACTGCCTGAGTCACTGTGGGAGTGAGAGAATTTGGAGGACTGTACCCTGGAAGAGGAGAAATGCTGAGTGACCTAGCCAGAGGGCTGAGTCATGAAAAGGACACTGGTCTCTGGGACGAGAGAGGCGCTGCAGACTTGAGAGAGACAGTGTGATAGCATGCGACCACAGAATGGGGATTAGCTCTTGAGGTTGACACCCCCACAGTGACTAGGAGGAGGTGCCAGACAAGCGGTGAGTGGCGCACCCCATTGCAATGGGATAATCAGTAACTCTGAAGCCTGTTTATATAGCTAAGAAGTTGAAATTGCCCATTTTACAACTTTACAACTGACTTCCCTCAACCTTTTGGCTTTTTTTATCTTAAACAACTCGACTTTTCACTGGAACACTTCATCTCTTCAAAACATCTTAGAAATTATCTTCAGTTAGTTTCACTCCATCACTGTGCTGTAGTTACATATTAATTACATGTTACAGATAGGAAACTGTTGGATTAAGTGACTTGGACAAGGCTATTGAAGAGGAAATGTGAGAACTAGGATCAAAACTCAGGCATTCCTCTCTCAGTCCTGAGCTTGTACTGTGCCTACCTAAGATTATAAATAAATAAATTAATGGAGATATCCCATCTCCTAGAACTGGAAGGGACCTTGAAAGGTCATTGAGTCCAGCCCCCTGCCTTTGCTAGCAGGACCAAGTACTAATTTTGCCCCAGATCCTTAAGTGGCCCCCTCAAGGATTGAACTCACAACCCTGGGTTTAGCAGGCCAATGCTCAAACCACTGAGCTATCCCTCCCCCCATTTATTATATGATTATAAACCAATCATAGCTTCTACTTAAGGCCACTGTGTAGCTTCCATCCCTGTATTACCCACATACCTCATAACTTTTAATGTATTTATCCTCACACCGCTCCTGTGAGGCGGAGAAGTTTTATTTTCACCCAATTTACAGATGGGAAACGAAGGCACAGGGAAATGAAATGACTTGCCCATCATCGTGCAGGGAGACTACAGCAGAGCAAAGAATTGAACCCAGATCTCCTAGCCCTAACTGATGGACCATTCCCCCCCCTCCCCCCAATCTCCTTCCCCAGACGAAAATCAGTTTTCCAGTACGCAAATCTGACTGTAAGCTGCATCTAGAGAATGTTCCATGAGAATTAACTAACAGTGCTAACAATTCCAGAAGCTGCCAGTGCCACATGCACCCCCTTTCTTTGAGCCCCCATCCCCACGCTATAAAACCGCCAACTGTGCCACAACAACTGTTTTTCTGCATATGCAGTAGATTAAGAGCCAGGGCCGGCATTAGGGAGGAGCAAGCAAGTTCTCAAGACCCAGGGGTTTTGAGGGGAGGGAGAGCTCAGTGGTTTGAGCATTGGCCTGCTAAACCCGGGGTTGTGAGCTCAATCCTTGAGGGGGCCACTTGGGGATCTGGGGCAAAATCAGTACTTGGTCCTGCTAATGAAGGCAAGGGGCTGGACTCGATGACCTTTCAAGGTCCCTTCCAGTTCTAGGAGATGGGATATCTCCATTTATTAAATAAATAAATAAAAGCAAGGCAATTGCTCAGGGCCACACACAACAGGAGGCCACACAAAGCTAAATTGCTCAGGCTTCAGCCCCACGTGGTGGGGCTCAGGCTTCAGCTTTCTGCCCTGGGCCCCAAGCAAGTCTAACACTGGCCCTGCTCTCTGGTTTAGTTTGGCAGAACCCCGGCAACCTGTGCTCATTCCCTCCCCCTACCCCTCAGGACCCCTGGTTGAGAACACTGCTTTAAGCTCCAATTGTGCCTTTCAGATTCTGTAATCCCAGCAGCTCCGTATGTGTTCATGTAAATAGTGTCCTGATATTAAAGCAGCTGCTAACACTATTTCTAATAAAATAAAATGCTGCATCTAGCAAAATCTGTGACAAATGATAGATTTAAGTGGAAGAACTGTCTAAACAAAGATGACTGTACCCTGATAAAATTCTCCTTCTCCCCCATCACTCTCATGCTTAAATACACATATGAAATCATGAAAGGGAAGATTAACTTAAAAGCTTGGTAACCAATTTTCAAAAAGTCAGGGAGGTCTTAGAGCCAGTTTGCTGTAGGGACTCTGGAAAAGGAGACAAACTGTTTACCCTTTCTAAAAAGTTACTAGTTAAACTTTTTCCTCCTCTCTTCCCAGAGTTCTATTGGCCACTCCCATGAACTAGTGTTACCCAACTTTTACATAAACACGCAGCTCTCATAAGCCTCAACTGCAGAGAGGTCTGGAATTTGGGCTGATCACTACTCATTTGCAAAAACAGAGACTACAACCCACGGTGAAGAGCTTTTGGAAAATCTTTGAAAAGGTAGGCAACATTGGAATTGTTTTTAATAATCAGTTGGCTGCAAACATGTAGCCCATAAGAAGTCTCCTGGCAGATTTTCCTTGTGGGGTTTGATTTAGAGAAAAATTCTCAATACTAATTCAAAAATTGAATAAAGTTTAGATTTGATTTCTTCAAGAAGGAAGATATTGCACATATGCTCTGCACTCTAGATTGCTGATATTTTTGCAGTCATAGGTGGTAGTTTATGTATGTTTAAAAACTGCATATGAAGAGAGCATTCTAGGTTAGTCAGATTATTCATTGTAGAGAGATTTAGAAATAGCTGAACCGTGTGGTCACGACACACTCAGCTTGTTTTGCTTGGTAATATTAAAAGCTAATGATGTGCCTGTTCCTTTCGCCATAATGGGTTACTCTGCCTTCTACATAGAATAATAATAAAAAAAAAAAATCATGGAACTTTTTCCATTGCCTCTTTGTAGCCTTTTGTATTTTGCAGGTTGGGAATTGCAAACATGTTTCTGTTCCTTTACCTGGTCATCAGCCTGGGCCTCTCTGCATCTGGTGTTGTGAGGGGAGAAGGTGAGGCTGATTCCAATGGAGACAGCCCACTTCAAGACATACAGAAAAAAGTGAATGACCTGTGGCAGAATTTACTCTACCCACAGTTCATCAATGAGACGACTAACCGGATCGGTTATGCCACTTGTGAAGTGAAGCCCAGCTCCAATCTAGATGCTGACAAGCCACAGGTGACAGGCCAAGTCTTGTTCAGACAGTCCTACCCAAATGGAAAACTAGAGGCTCTTTTTGACTTGAATGGGTTTCCATCAGGCAGCAATCAGTCTGGCAGAGCTATTCACATCCATAAGCTCGGAGACCTCAGCAACAGCTGTGACTCTACTGGGGGGCACTATAACCCTTTCAACGTGAACCACCCTCGCCATCCAGGGGATTTTGGCAACTTCTACTCTAAAGAAGGCAAAATTAGAAAATACAAGCCAAATCTGCTCGCCACTCTGTTTGGCCCCTACTCCATCATGGGGAGATCCATTGTGATCCATGAGCAGGAAGATGATATGGGCAAGGGTAACAATAAAGCCAGTTTGGAGAATGGAAATGCTGGCAGACGTCTAGCTTGCTGTGTCATTGGGACATGCAACAAGAACTTATGGGAGCAAAAGTTTCCTGACATTACAGAGAGGAGGAAGAAGAGGATCACAAATGAGCACAAAACAACCAGGCCTAACTAAAGACCAACATGCCATCTATTGCCTAGGCAGCACAGAATAGATATAGTCCATGTAATTGATCACTGAGACACATGGGAAAGGTTTCCTGTTTCCATTGAGTCTCTGTCTTGTGGCTCTCTAAGAAACGCATATTGCTCTATAGATGTTTTTCCCTGCCGTAAGCAGATTAATAAAAAAACAGCATCAACTCAACTTTGCAATGTAGTTTTTTTTTTTAAAACTTAAAACTCCCATTTATTCAGCTCAAAAGTTTAGTGTAACATGGTAAGACCAGCAAAATATTTAGTTTATGAAATCTAGAAAAAGCTTGTCCATTCTAATGGATCTCTTAAACGATCACAAGCTTAGGTACAAAGAAAAAGACAAATTAATGAAAAACTGCTTTTGGCTAAGATGCTCTGCAGTGTTTTTCTACATATCTGAAAAGTATAAAGATTTCTATAACTTCAACAGCTTTGTGTGGTAGCCTGCTAGAGCTAGATAATAGCCTTCGCCTCAGATTCAGGGAGAGTATAGACATTATTTCTATTTTTAACTTCTGATCCATTATACTATTCTACTTATATTTGGAGGTTTTATTCTCCAACATGTATGAGCTTAACTGGTTTGAGTTATCCATACGCCATAACCGAGTCACATTGTTTACATTTGAAAGTAGATTTACAAGAACTGTTCTGGCTTTTTTTTTTTTTTAAATAGTAAGTAGCCTGGAAATTTTGGGGAGCTTACTACTAGATAACACATCAGGTAAAATTGTGTAATGCTGTTCACACAATATAGATACTGTAGATATTTTTTAAATTAATGTATTTTGAAGGCAAGTGTACATAGTGTGATCTTCCATACCCACACAAATATAGCAAATTAGTCTGTTCAGATTGCAAGGAATAAGTGACAGTAAAAAAGACTTTCAATTTAGATTGTTTTATACAAACTGAAGAAAGTTATTGAATAAAATCTTTACATTCCTTGTTTTATAAAAAGTAATGTATGACCACAATTTAATATATGACCCACTGATAAAACACTAAGGTATAATTAACGTCCCTCCCATATTAATAAGGGAGAAGATAAAAGACAACAAATCTGGAAATTTGTCTTTATTCCAGGAGCCAAAATATATATATATATATTTATATATAGTTGTTATGTTGCATGGTGTCTGTAGATTGCAACAAAGGAAAGGCTTGCAAATAAATAAAAGCTATATCTTTCTTTAAATAAAACTATAAAACAGCAACTGGTAAAAAAAATCCCAATCTTTTAAAAATTAATCTCAGTTAAGATTCTAAAATACATTCCTGAGCTCATGTGGATTAAAGAAATTCTAATTTCTTTATTATACAAGTTACCCTATGCATAAAAATAGTCTCACTTAGAAAGGAAGCAGTGCTTTAAAAGATGATTCTTAATCTGTCATTTTCACAAACTTACATTTTAAAGATTCAGTGAACACTTTTTCTGAAATAGGTTTAATTTTAAGGGTCTTGTGTCTTCTTTTTTCCATTTCTCCCCGTTAAGACATGTATTTGCTGCTGGGCTCCAGTACAAGTTCATTGTCTTTCAAAATGGTATAGAATAAGGGAAGTCATCTGGTCTGATTATGAAACAGCATTCTTAAAAATCAGTTTTTGAAATGTTGCATTTGAAGCTGCCACTCTGTCTCCTGCCCTCCCACATTAGTGATAAAGTTTATGGTTGGGTATGCCTGTCAGAACATGGTTTAAAGTCCTACAGAGACAGCATGTAGGTCTCAACAGAGAAGGCCTGATTCTTCTCCCAGCTGGTGTAAATCAGAAGTAATTTCAGTAAAGACAACAGTTATACTAGTGTAACAGCAGCACCAGTAAAAGGAAAATACCCCCCCCCCCAACATTCAGAGTCAATTGTAATTTTATTGCAGCAAACAAATCTTACTTTAAGAGTGGTTTGGTGCAGTATTGAAGCTTCATGTCTCAGCCTGTAAAGGCTCAAGTCCCAAGGATGAAGGCTAAGAGCACAGCTGGGAGGATGCAGAGTCCCCTGTGTGGAAAAGGGCACAAACTGCATTGCACTGGACTCCCTGTAGACAGGGCAATGATGTGGTACTGAAGTGAGGTCTGCAGGGAGCCTCCTAGCCAGAGTCTGTGCCAGCAAGTGGTTGCAAGGATACAGAAGAGGAATTTAGGTGGGGAGGAACAGGGAGAGATTAATCCATAGAAGGATCTAATTTACAGGAGGTTTTTCAAAGAGCAGCCTGCCAGCCGTATCAGGACAGAAACAGGACAGTTTTATGTGCTAAAGATACTTGTCAGCCTGAGTCTGCTCTGACTTTACACCATTACCATAATGATTTCAGTGGGGTACTCCTAATTTAATGACTGATCCAAAGCCTATAATAGTAGACAAGAAAAAGCCTCCCATTGACTTCAATGAGCTTTGCCTCAGGCCTCTACGCCAATGTAGGGGAGAGGAGAATCAAGCACACACATACCTTCAACATTTCAGAGTTAAGCTGTATATACAAACACTGACATTTAGGGATTAAAAAAAAAAAAAAAAAAAAATCAAAGCCAGCCTCAATTCTGGCTGCATTTTTATTCAGAACTTCACTAGCATTTAGCTTTGGAACGCCTCAGGCTGTGATGAAAGATGGAAAGGAACACACACCTTGGAATAAACATTACATGGAGGGTAATATTTTAAATATTACAAAACCCTGTAAAAATCTCTTCAATTATTTCAGTGCATGTCTATTTTTCTTCATGCTTGCCAGTGCTGTCATAAATAACTGAGTCAATAATGTAATCCATTATTTTTCCATTAATAGCAACAGTCCCTCTTGGTCTTTGGGTTTTGAGGAACATAAATATATCTGGGGCCAGGGAAGAAAGCTTAAACTTTTCAGCATAGCATGCCCCCAAGGCATTTGAATTTGGAACAAACTGGTTCAAAGGGGGATGTTATTGATACCAGTGTGATGCAATGCCACAGTCCCTTGAAGTAGAAAGGAAGCATTTTAGAGGAGTGATACAAGTATTCCTTTATTGCCTGCACACAGCAACGAAAGAGCAGACAGCAGAGAAAGGGTTACATGCATGCCCCTCTTAGGGGAATGCACAAAAACAAGAGGCAGGTCACATTTTTCAGCCTCCCATCATTCATTATATTCAGATGTAACCATTACATATATTCTTTCTTCTGCCAAGCACAAACTGTTAATGGAATCAAAACACCTTTGATTATGGCAGCACCTGCTAGTTCAGATCCATATAGAGACAAGTTTGTCAGTGCTGCTAATACAAACCCTGTTTTTCAGTAGCTGACAAGTGGGCTGTAAAAATCTGCAGCTGGCAGATATTTGTCAAACAAAGGCTCAATCTGGGAGGGATTCTCCTTTTTATTAGTAGTTTATTAAATTTGGTTTAATTCTCTCTGATTGGTTTCAAGTTCTAGGAGTGAGAAATGAACATTTACAGACAATTAGGTCCCAAGCCAGCAGAAAAATTGCCTCCACAGCTGCTAGCCCACAGAAGCTCCACAGCTGCAGAGACTGTTCCCTATTCTAAAAAGAGGAGAGGAAGTGCCTCCCCAGCTCTAACAGCTGTGAACTCCAACATTAACTATTCCCTTGCCGCTGCCTTCCCGGGGGGCAGAGTGGCACAACTCCATCACTAGAGAGCTGGGGACTTGCTCTGCACGCCCTCCACTCTAACACCAGAAGGTTTTTCTTGCTGACTACGTATCAGCGTGGGAAGAATTTTAAAAGGGCGACTGGGGCCCAAAGAATAACCCCACCACTATCCAAAAGACTGGTAAGCTGGGGGAGGAAAGGAAGAGTTATCTGCACTCCAGAGTCACATTTTTGTTTTATACCTAATAAAAGTGGAGATAGGCCTAGATCCACTTAGTCTCCCACTAGGGGCCACACAGGTGACTCCAGCCCAAGGGGTAGGAACATAGTCCCATGACTTGGCACTAGCAGCACACAATAGGAAGCTGGCCTATATACACAAGTTCTCTCTCCCCCTTCCCCCCCAACCCCCCGGGCAGCTCTGCTACGCCCCCTAGGATGATTTTTTTACTTCCACGGGGAACTTTCCCTGTACTAGAGCAGCTTTAAGAGCTTCAGCTGGAATGGGGCCTTAATACTTTGTGGCCTAAGCCCCTGTGTTTCCTTGGGGCGAGTGGAGGAAGGAAAACTTGAGAGGAATGTAGAGGAGATATGAAGGTTTAAGAGATGGAAACTGCATGTGCAGGGGCTACTTTTCAAAACCATTTTGCTTTTCAGTAGGAATCAAATGCTGCTATTCTAAATATGCACTCACAGCAAGTATGCACAGAGAGAACACAAGTTTGGAAAAATAAACAAAAGCCTGTTACCTTTACATTCTTTTAGTTTATCATTTCAAATTTTCATCTGCTGAAAATAGCCATTTGAAACTCCTAAAATACACACCAGTAAGCATTGTGCATTGGACAAGAGCATACATGCTATGGAGACCCAGCTAGGACTTGACATGATAAAGGATAATGGTGAGTCTCCTGGCCCCATTTTTTCTCAATTATGTCAGTCTCTCTAGAAACTTCAATCACTGTAAACACCAGAGCCATCATTAACCCTGGCCCCCATCATTTTCAAGTTCTATCCATTTTATATATTTACATTATTTTGGTTAAGCACAGTCAATGTTAATAGAAAAACATCTTTTTAATGGACAAATGCTGACAGACCCATGTAAAAAACCCAATTCTATGGCAGATTAATTCGGTGACTATCCGTACTCATGGCAGTACAGCTTCCACTGTAAGAGGATGAAAGGGAGAAGCTTGAGATCTTGGATTTCATACCACAAGCCATGCTGTTATCCAAATATTCGGAGCATTCAGAAGGATCAGATGATTTGTCACACTCAGGTTCAGGGGGATTACTGGAGATGTTGCTTAAGTCAGAGGTTGAAACAGTTAGTTCTCCACATCCTTCTGTGTCTTCAGCGTCCAGTGTGTTGCCATTTCCACCCTCTCTCTTACTTACATTTTCACATTCATTCTCTGAGATTTCCTCACGGTCTTTCAGGACCCAATTTTCAGCTGCATGCTCATTCTTGGAATTTGATGGCTCCACAGGGTCAAATGGGTCAGGGCTGGATAAGGGGGACTCTTCCTTGGATGAGCTGCTAAGTTCTGATTGGTCCATTGTACTCCGGCCCTCTGGTAGACTTTCTGTTCTGCTCCCTTCCAGTTCTGCAGCTGCCTGTTCTTCTGTCAATTTAATTATTTTACTTCCAAGACTGTTTATTTCTTCCTCCTCAGAAGGAAACTTGGGTAATGAGGGATGAAAAGGCTTCGTTTGGTTACTGTTATTTATGTTCGCTTGGGAATTGTCGTAGACCGTAGCAGCTTCCTCTGGAACTGTCAACTCTGTTGAAACAGCATAAATTTCATCTTGTTTTCCATTCTGTTTTGCTAAGAGAGAAATGGGACAGCGTCATACTAGTGTACGTTATATAAATTTATATGCATGGGGCATTGACCAAGAAAGCCATGCAGAAGATGATCTAGCTAGCGAAATACCAGTGCCCCACCACCATGGTAAAAGATTGATCAGAGCACAAATTCAACTATCCCATTCTGGACTCACTTCAAAGAACAGAACCAATCAGAACAGTGGGAAGTTCTTACTGGATAGGGTCTAGTTATTTCAGAGATAGCCTCTCTTACATAACTGACAGCTGTGATAAAGAAGGACATTATAGCTGATGGAGCCTAGGACAAAACTTTCAAGGAAGATCTTTTTCTGCGTAAGGCCCAGGGTTGTAGAATTTCCAGCCACAAGAGATCAGTAATAGGCCAAGACAATGCCACTTTCAGGCGTTAAGATCCATTTCTCTTTCCATAAGCCTTTCTCCAATAATGAAGTTATATAATTAACCCTACAACATTTTACCTGAATAACATGCTTTGATAGCAGCCTAAGACAAGGCAGGGGCAGAAAAAAAATATATTTTTTTAACATTTTAAATGTATCATTACAACAAAATCCAAACACTGAATATAACTATACAAAAACAATTCAGAAAGAACGGATTATGCAATTAAAGACAGCATCATAGTGCATCTGCACAAGGGGGCCAAACTAGGTTGCAGCACAGAGGCCTCTGTTACTTGAGCTAACAGAGTAACTGACAGCAGTGGTAGATTGTCATCCTCACTGTGGACTACTAGAGGGGGATGTGTTTTGCAAGTGTTTGCTTGCAATAGACGAGTGGTGATCTTTGTTCTCAGGAACAGCTAAACTGTTTTGGCTGAAATTTAACAAACAAAAACAAAAACAACAACAAAAAAAAACCCTAAAAAACAATTTCGTCTGAGACAGACACCCAGCATGGAAAATTTCAACCTGAATGGCTGGAGTTCAGCAAGGTTACATGCAAGTGAATGCAGGGTCTTATAATGGGAAGTGTTGCGCAACCTTAATACTAGGCAGCCCTATCAGCCCTGCACACAATGACAAATAACAAGGCAAAGTCAATATAACGGTATCAACTAAACACTTTCAGAGAGTAAAGATTTAATTAGAACCAATGATTATTTAAAATTATAATTAATATTTGTAAGTTACATATATATTCAATGAAGGAGTGGTAATATGATTTAATTTTCTATTTTTAGCACAGTAAAAATCAGCTGATCAAGACTAAAAGTGATCAATTGCTGTCAATCATCTGATAACATGGATAATAAAGTCAAAATGAAGCCATGATCTATTTAATTTGAGGAATTAATATCAAAGCATTTACAATGCTTCATGGCTGACTGAATAAGATCTGGGCATGCCAAAAATTTTATAGCCATTAATAGCTTATCCAAATGCTGATAGGCAAGTCTCAAAATCTATTCCCTGTCCACCAAGAAAAACTAAAGAAAAGTCGTGTTTTCATTAAAATATTAGCCTGCTCTTGGTATAAAACAGAGCTGAGCTGGACTTTTAAGGAAAGATCTTAGAGCCTGTGATTGGGAAAGGATTTTAACAAAATGCATGCATGAATATAAAAGAAGAATCAATTGCTCAACAGCAGGGGTTTATTTCAATTTGCCAGGCACAATCAGGAAGCCTTTCATCTGTAGATCAGGTCTAATGCAGGAGAGTGCTAAGCTTGTTCCATAGTCTGCTTTCCTACCATGCACTGTAAAGGGGGGAGGGGAGGAGAACAGGAGGGAGCCAGCTTTACACAGGTACAATGTGTTGCTTTCCTATGGCATACAGCTATGTTGCAAAATTCCTTTGAGCTGCTAAAACCTGACCTCTAGCACTGTGCAAGTCACTATACAGTAATTTATCAGTCCCTCCATGCCTGTTCAAACTGTGATGATCCCCCACTTTGGTTGTGATTGATTTACTTAATCTTTGTGATCACAGAATCTTTACCTTCTGCTATACTGGCATGAAACCTTGGCTTTTACTTTTACTGTATTTGATAAGACGTGTAGTGTCGACCCATCTCTGTCCTACATGCTTACCTTCATGCCTCTGTGCTTGATTCTGTTGTGGCTTGTCAGCAAATGTTAGCAATGGCGATCTTGACCTCTGTAGAACAGGCAGAGTTGGGTCACTGAATGTTATGGTATCTTTTCCACCTGAAACGAAGAAAGCATTGGAAAGATTCAGTAGATGATTGTAATGAGTGATCACCAAAGAGTTTGCTTTTGTTTAAAAACATCTTGCAGTTTAACTAGTTTTTTCTGCCCTTACAAAAAGAAGTGGAGTGATATGTTAAGTAGCTCTTAAAATGATTTTTTCTGCAGAACAAAGTACCAATATACTGCAGCTGAAGTGCACTAGCCAAATACAAAAAACAGACACTCATTTCTACCAACACTACTGGTTAAAGGGCAGTTCTCTAATTTGCTGAAAGACGACCAGCTGCTGCTGTATTCTGCTATAATCAGATCATATTAGAAGTGATGCAGAAAGTATTATTTTTAGATTAAAGCGTTACACTAATGCAGAGATCATTTACATCTAGACTCAAGGAGCACACCATGCCAACAAACATTTCACTCTGTCCTTTTACCCTTTACATTCAGCTTTCATTGCTATACCCTCAATATTACAAATGCAATTTTGTACCCTCTTTTTTATATAAATTGTATCCTCAAAGGCTTATAGTATTAGTATAAATTATGAGATAGGCAGTAAACACAAACAGTAATATTGCAAGAAAAAGGAGGGCTAGGGGATTTTAATCCATGGACCAAAATCCATGTCTAAGGGGTCTGGTTCCATGTCAGACCAAAAGGGTTTAATTTCCCAGTTCCACTATGGATATAATTTTGCAAGTTTCTGAGAGGCCTATAGAACACTCCCAGCTAATAAATAAGGTCTCGACAGATGTTCTGCTCAGACTATTGCTACTGCTCCGCCTGTCTTCATTAAACAAATAAGATGACACGTTTGTATAACCAAATTTGTTTGAGTATACTCTGCATGTTGTCTTACATCAGTGTCAAAAGCTAGGGTTTTAAAGAGGGACTAGTGATTTTGGGGTCCTCAATTTTTGGGTGTCGAGTCTGTAAACACCTTAAGGAGTCTGCTATTCTGGAAGTTCTGAGGACCCTCCCTTTAAGTCAGGTCCCTTACTTCAGATGTCAAGTTGGGATTCCAAAATCTCTAGTCACTTTTGAAAAATTTGGCTGTAACCATGCTTCCACATCTGTTCAGTGTCTAACACAACGGAGATCTGACCTTGCTGGGGTCTGTGTGTTACAGTAATACACATAAAATAATAATGCTGGAGAAGTTTTGACCGGATCAAGATCAGAATTCCAACTTAAACAATTTGCATTTGAACTCTGCGGCTTCTATAGCAAATAATAAAATTATGGAGTTAGATAGCCGAGTGAGAAAAATTATAATGTAAAAGGAAAAGGGACAAGTTTTCAGCTGAAAATTGAAGGTGGGCAGCTGATGAGGCAGAACAAACCTAAGGGCTGTTCCAAATGGCACAAACTGAAGGGGGAAAGGCTTCTCTCTACAACAGTGGTAAAACTGTATGGAGAGATGGGCAGGGCTAGATTAACAGAGGTGGTTGGCAGTAATGACATGAAAGGTTTATGACACAGGATGGAGCAAGTCTGTGGAGACATTTAAAAAAACAGAAATGTCTCTTCCTAGACAGAATGGGAGCCAGCGGAGTTGTTTATTCTGAGCACCTTGCACGGCATGTCAGATTCAGAAAAGTAAAGCCTAAGCTAGGATGCTTGTGGCTTCCAGTACAAACACCAAAGCAGTCTGACTTCCAACCAGCTGTTACCCAGTAAACACATTCACTTTTAGAACATTCGCCATCCCCTTTGAAGCCAACTGGTTCCACAAAGTAGTCAGATCATCATCATCATCTAAGCAATACTGTCTGACCTGCCTAAAAAGTCTTATTAATATATAAGGCTACCTTTTAGACACAGGTATTTTGTGTAAAAGTCATGGACTGGTCACGGGCCGTAAACAAAAATTCACAGGCCCATGACCGGTCCATGACTTTTACTAAAAATACCTGCCCTAAGTAAAACTTGGGTGGGGTTGCTCTGGGGTGTGCATGCCCCAGGGGTGCCGCGGGTGCTGGGGGAGGTGATCCAGGACCCCCGCTTGTACTGGGGGAGGGGAGAGTCTGGTGGAGGCTTCCTACCCGGCTCCGCGTCCCTGCAGCTCCTAGGCAGCGGAGACAGGGGCCCAGGCAGGAGCTCCTCTGCTGCTCCCACCACAAGCGCCGGATGCCGCAGGTCCCATTGTCCAGGAACCACAGCCAATGGGAGCTGCAGGGGCGGGGCCCGTGGGTGCCAGCAGTGGGCAGCATGCAGACCACCTCCCCGTCCCCGCGCTCCTCTATCGCCTAGGAGCTGCAGGGGAGCCCCACCCCAGGTAATCACACCCCACCCCCGCATCCTCCAAACCCTTGCCCCTAGCCCTGAGCCCCCTCCCACACATCTAAACTGTGGCTGCTGGTCCAGGAAGCCATGGCTTCCGTGACAGACTTGTAGCCTTATTCATACATCATAACAGTGATTCACATCCTTGTAAGTGGGAGGTTTGAATACTGCTGCCCCATATTCTGTGAAGCATGGTATGAGTGGGGCTATCAAATGTAATTTTGATTGAGTGCTTGGAACTAGCTCACTTCTGTATGTTATTCTTCTCCACATATAGCTGCTGGAAGGCACATCCTCAATTTAGGGAGCTTTCAGGGGGGATTTCTGGTTAAAAATGTACAAGGCTGAAAATAAGCAGGCAAACAAGAGAGCTATACATGACAACATAAGTTTGTTTCCGCCTTTCTTTAGAGGAATACGCTGTTCTCAAATGGAGTCTTTTAAATTCCGTCAAGTTTTCACCTCCCTTTAAATATCCGCTCAAAGAAGGTCAAACATAACTGCCTCAGAACTAAATACATCACTCCCTCTGGAGATAGGCCAGTTGAGGAGTTGCATGTCTTAAGTGGGTGGCTGCTGAGTAACAAAAGCCATCTGCAGCATTTCCTGTGATCATACAAAGAAAAGCAAGAGAACTGTTCTTGGACTCAGGTTAATCCGTTTGCGCTGGGAATTGGTTGTTGAGAGCACAATAGCTTATAAACCAATTGCTGATGTAAAGTGTCCAATTACACCAAAGCCTAAGAAGTGGGGTGACATACACATTTCTAATGCAACAATCACCGTGGTATCTAGGCAACCAATAAAAGATTGAAATGCTACCAGGATACTGAAACCCCATCTTTGCTCCACCCTCAGCAGAGACAAACTTATGTAAATGAGATCAGAACAAATCCACGCCCAAGACCTCTCCCAACACAACCATGCTCTCTTGTGACAGGTTGAGTTTCGCTGAACAATGAAACCATCAGCCAGTAAGGGAGATTCCTAAATGTGAAAGAGAAATTTTGCAGGATTGAGACCCACTCTATGGAACTCACCCCTGACAAAAGGTGACAACTGCAGACCTCACCACTTTCAAACACAAAATTCATTTATTTGATTTCGCTTACCCAGTTTTCCCCCCCTACATGCAAGCCTACAAACAAAAACTAACCAACTAAAGAACCTACAAACTATCAAACCATTTCTCCTACAGGCTGGCAAAGAATGAATGTTAAGGCTATTTCTATTTGTAAATAGGTGGCATGCGGCTGGGCTAAGTAAATAGTCTATTGCTGGCGATGTTTAGGTAGCAATACTCATTCTGCTTTTAGCAACCTGAAATGTATTAAACTAGAATGATGTGTCTGTTTCACAAGTATGATTGAAAGTCAGCTCTCACTGGCAAGTCTTTCCAATGACAAAAAGTTCAACTCACTGTAAATCAAGTGATGTTTTCTTCTGAAAATCTTTCTTCTAGCATCAATCAGAGCAGGTGCTCTCACCCTTCACTCAAGCCAACATTCTTATGATAGTTCTCACAGTACTGATAGGAGATGGTATTTTACAGAGCAGAGGCCAGTTTGTAACCATCTGAAAAAGTTTTCGTGATCCCACTGGGTGTCACAAGACTCATATTTGGTATTTCTGAGCTCGATCACACTTGGAAACAAAAGTGCATTCTTAATTTACTGCTTCTCTGGTTAAACGAAGAAATAAACCTCACTGTTTGATGCAAGTCGCAATCTAGTGTAAAATTCAGTTACAACTATTGAGCATCATCCTTTATTATCATTTTCCCCAATTTAAAAGAACTGCCTTGTGCAGTAGTCTCTATTTCCCTTGTGGACATCTAACTCACTCACTTGAACATCTTAATCTGACAAACATAAAAATATTCAGATAACATTTCCATTTATTTACATGCTGTGACAATGTTTAACGTACTGCTAAAATTAGTTACTAAAAATATACATGTCAAGTAGAACCTACTCCCAAATCCCACTGAGACATTGTAGCTCAGGCCTTCAGGCAGCAAAAGAAAGGAAGAAAAGAGACAGTTATTGTATTAATATTAATTGGATGTCTTACCTAACTAGACTAACAATGGAGCAAGCTCTCAGCATTCCATTTATTCTATTTTTTATTTATTTTTATACATTTCTGCAAAGACCAAACATTGCATTTATTAACTACGAATTTCACTGAACAACATTTTTTAAACAGAGTAGAATAACAATATGTTAAATACCCATTAAATTTCAATTAGAATGTAAACCTATATTAGTGTGACTCAAGATAATTATTTTATCTGCATCTTGCATCAAGAGGATTTGAGTTAAAACTAACATCAGGAGTGGAACTGGAGAGATTTGTCACTAGGACTCTTCAGATACATTGCTAAATATTAGCTGTTTTTTGGTGAGCTTAGACCTAAATGATATAGGTTAGAACACCTGGAACCTTGTCTACTCTAGTGTAGGTACCTCTAATGGTAGCAGCAGTGGGAAATTGTTACCACAAACATAACCTAGTGTGTGAACATCAAGGAGAACGATGATTAAAGGAGAAACAATTAGGTTTAATGAGAGAAAAATAACCAAAAATGAATGTAATCTGAACAATGCACATTTAACTAAAATTAATAAATAAAACATGTTGAAAAAAACCTGGCTCTAATATCTTAAGTTGTATGATTTTATACTAACATTTAAATCAGATCGTTAATATTTTTCAGCTACAACCCATAGTGATAGTTCGATTGTTCCTTGCATTCGCCAAAGGGTATTTTTTCTGCTATCTACTATATTTGGATTTAAAATGTGGGTAAAACCAGCATTTTCACAAGTGACTAGTGATTTTGGGTTTCCAACTTGACATACCTTAAGCTGGATTTTCCCAAAAAGTGTTGAATATCCATCTTTTCAAAACCACTAGCCACTGAAACTTGGCTATATTTTTAACAAGTTTCTCACAAAAATTGTACATTGAAATCCTAATATGGAAACAGACACCCAAACACTTAATGCAAGGGATCTCACAAAACTGGGTGATGGGCCAATAAAATGGCAGATAAAATTAAACGCTGATAAATGCAAAGTAATGCACATTGGAAAACAATCCCAACTATACATACAAAATGATAGCATCTAAATTGATATCACTCAAAAGAAAAAAAGAAGATCTTCGAGGCATCATGCACAGTTCTCTGAAAACACCTGCTCAATGTTCAGTGGCAGGCAAAAAAAGAAAAGGGTCACCAAATGTTTGGAACCATTAGAAAAGGGATAGATAACACAGAAAATATTGATGCATGTATATAAATCCCTGGTACACCCACACCTTGAATACTGCATAGAGTTCTGGTTGCCCCAGCTCTAAAGAGCTATATTAGAACTGAAAAAAAGTACAGAGAAAGGCAACAAATATGATTTGGGGGATGGAAAAGCTTTCCAGAGGAAAGATTAAAAAGACTGGGACTGGTCAGCTTAGAAAAGAGACTACTATGAGGTATGATAGAGGTCTATAAAAATCACAGATGGCATGGAGAAAGTAAATAAGAAAGTTATTTACCCCTTTCACATAACAGAAGAAGCAAGGGTAACTCAATGAAATCAATAGGTAGCAGGTTTAAAATCAACAAAAGGAAGTACTTCTTCACACAACACACAGTTAACTTGCGGAACTCATTGACAGGAGATGGGTTCAAAAAAAGAATTAGATAAGTTCATGGAGGTTAGGTCCATCAATGGCTATTAGTCAAGATGGTCAGGGATCAGGGCCAGCTTCAAGAGGATTTGGCCTATTCCCCGGAAAGGGGCCCTGCGCCTAAGAGGGCCCTGCGCCTAAGAGGGCCCTGCAACGTCTGGGGCTGCCAGCGGAGCGGGAAAAACCACTTGTGCCACCATACAGCTGATCAGTGCAAGCCTGGGAGGGACGGGTGAGGAAGAATATGATGTGCTGGGGAAGAGGCGGGGCCAGGGCGGGGATTCGGGGAGGGATCCAATGGGGATTTGCTATTCGCGTCCCGGCATGGGGCTCCGCACATGCTAAAGCCGGCCCTGTCAGGGATGCAACCCCATGCTCTGGGTATCCCCAGCCCTCTGACTGCCAGAAGTTGGGACTGGACAACCAGGAATGAATCACTCAATCGCCAGTTTCTGTTCATTCCCTCTGAAGGATCTGACATTGACTACTGAAGGAAGACATGATACTGGGCTAAAGGGACCATTGGTCTGACCCAGAATGGCCATTCTTATGTTTTTCTGAATTTCTACTAACCTGGAAGACTCCACAAACCAGAAATTTCCAAAGTTCTCAGCTTCTTCTCTAATTCTGCCACCCGATTACCTAGAATTCTGAAAAAAGAACATGACATATCAGCTGAGAAAGAGAAGACTCATTGTCACAGGGATTTATTCCACCCATAGATGTTTGCATGGTTGTGGATACATTCTCCACAGGTCACAGCACATACATATTAACTTGTTTATCTTTTGTTTCACTAACAGTGATGGGCAACCCCCCAAAAAGTTCAGATTAAACAATATTTGGATGCTTACCTGAGCCTCTCCCAAAACAGAAGTCCCAAATAAATTTCCAGTATATCTTAGATTTACTATGAAAGAAATACTGTGGGAATAGCCCCTATGGTATTTCTATTCCCTTCCTTGGCTGAAACCAGGAGGTAGAGCGGTATGCAAACATCATCTTTGAACCTCAAAATAAGATTTGAATTTTGCAAGCTTTTAGCCTTAGTTTTGGGCCAGTTACTTTATCCAATCTGGTTTGCCCATCAAGCTTTAATATTCCTTCGTAGCACAGCAAATGCTGTTTGATTCCACTGATCAGGGTCTCACTTCAGTACTAAGCAGTCTCAAGTTCTTTACAGACCTTCTCAACTGCTCTTAATTTTGACTGCATTTCCTGGGTCGCCAAGGCTTTTGTTTCTGATCCCTATGTAAATACCATCCTCAGCTGTCCAGCAAGATTTACCTTTTAGCCATAATTTGCCCCCCCAAAATCAGATGATATTTCTAACAAGAAAGGTTCCATTTTGTTGCAAGTTTTGAAAGTATTTCACTTCTAGAACAAGTTTCTAAAAAACAGAAGGCCTTATCTAAATCCCAAACAACATTCAATGGAAGGGAGATACCTAAGGTATGTCTACGATTGGAGGTGGGGGAGTAATTCCCAGCTCGAGGAAACACACTTACACTAGCTCTAATTGAGCTAGCAAGCTAAATATAGAGCGTGACTATGGCAGGGAAAGCTGCGGAAGGGGCTAGCCACCCTGAATACATGCCAATCAGATACTCTAGGCATGTTGTCGGAGTACCTAGCCCCTCCCACTGCTTGGGACACTACTTTTAGCACACTAGTTAATTAGAGCTAGCACACAAATGTCTCCGCGAGCTGGAAATCACACCCCAGCTCCAAGAGTAGATACACCCCAGAAGAGACAGCAATGCTAAAAGTGACCTAGCAGAGATAATGGACAGCATATTATATACGACTTTACATGAAGGTATAGCAACAGGAAAAGACAATGAAGTTTTGGACTGAATACTCAGACAGCACATCAAAAACGAGTGAAGCTACAGTCTCTGTACACAGCTCTGGTGGGGATGCAATACTGTGCTTAGCCCACCTAATCAGGTTTTTATGCCTCTCCCATTTGAGCACACCCGGCACCTGGTTACCAGGGGAAAAAAAAAAAAAACAAACACACCCAAAACCTAGAAACTGGAAAGAATATGAAACACAGCAACAAAAATTAAGGGGCTAGAGAGACTGATGAAAGAAAGATTAAAAGAGGCTAAATATCTGTAGCCTAGCAAAGCATCTACCATGAGGTGTGTGCAAGGCACAGGATAAAAGAGTCTATCAGTATTTCAGTAGTGTAAATACTAAGGTGGGAGAGGAGAGTAATACAAGAGAAAGGGAATGAAATGAAGAAAAAAAAAAGGAAAATTTATGATAAATATCAGGGACAGGAGTGAAGTGAATGGGGACGGGGAATAGCCTATGGGTAGTAATACAAGCCCATCAACTGAGATACTTAGCCCCAAAGGGGGTGTCTACACTAGAATAAAACACCCACAGCTGGCCTGGGTCAGCTGACTTGGGCTCAGGCTGCAATGCTATAGAATTACAGTGTAAACAAATTGGGCCTTGGGCTGTCTATACTGCTATTTTATAGCCTGCAGCCTGAGTCAGCCGATGGGCCAGCCACGTGTATTTTATTGCAGTATAGACATAGCAAGAGTGACAAAACATTAGGTCATGTGCCAGTGGGAGCATTCATGCTCTGGCATAGGCACGCACTCAGTGACCAAACTGTTTTCTCATCTCTAACTTCAATGAAATCTGAGCCAATCAGCATTTTTATCTTATACATTTCCTTCCTAGTTAACTTTGAGACTTTAAAGACTAACGAATTTGAGCATAAGCTTTCGTGGGCTACAGCCCACTTCTTCGGATGCATAGAATGGAACATATATTGAGGAGACACACACAGCATGAAAAGGTGGGCATTGTCTTACCTACTCTGAAAGGCCAATTAAGAGAAAGAAAAAAAAACTTTTGAAGTGATAATCAAGATAGCCCAGCACTTCTGTTTGTACAATCTGACATCAGTCCAGGTTCTCCAAATCTTTCTGAACAAGTCTCTCATATTTCAAACTTGTAAGGAAACAGCCAGACAAGGCGTGTTAGTTTATCTTTGTTTTCTCAACTTGTAAATGTACCTTTTGCTAGAGTGTTTATCTCCGTTTGTTGTACTTGGAACCTAAGGCTAGAGGGGGGTCCTCTGAGCTCTTTAAGTTTGATTACCCTGTAAAGTTATTTTCCCATCCTGATTTTACAGAGGATTTTTACCTTTTTCTTTAATTAAAAGCCTTCTTTTTAAGAACCTGATTGATTTTTCCTTGTTTTTAGATCCAAGGGGGTTGGATCTTGATCCACCAGGAGTTGGTGGGAGAAAGGAGGGGGATGGTTAATTTCTCCTTGTTTTAAGATCCAAGGGGTTTGGATCTTGATCCACCAGGAGTTGGTGGGAGAAAGGAGGGGGATGGTTAATTTCTCCTTGTTTTAAGATCCAAGGGGTTTGGATCTGTATTCACCAGGAGTTGGTGGGAGAAAGGAGGGGGATGGTTAATTTCTCCTTGTTTTAAGATCCAAGGGGTTTGGATCTGTATTCACCAGGGAATTGGTGAAGGTCTCTCAAGGCTACCCAGGGAAGGGAATTAGCTTTGGGATGGTGGCAGCGGACCAGATCTATGCTGTTAGTTAAGCTTAGAAGTTTTCATGCAGGCCCCCACATTCGTACCCTAAAGTTCAAAGTGGGGAAGCAGCCTTGACAGCCTGTATTCAGTCTCTGAGGGCCATGTCATGTGTTCACTCAGTGCACACGTATGCCACCTGTCCACAAGGCAGGTAATCATCCATGCTGCATCCAGTGCAATAAACTGGATATCCCCCACTCTGCTGCTGGACCTGTGCCTGCATTATAGTTACTCCTGCAGCTTCCCCCCCCCCCTCGATGGGAGTGTGTTTATTGGCCTAAGTTTAGAGAATGTTAATCAGGTGCATCTGGCTCTATTGTTCCCTCTCTAAACTCCCTCACAAAACTCCAGTTAGCTGCTCCTGTTCACTAGCTTCTCTGGTCTCTATGGAACTGGCTTTTTAAAACAGTTAACCAGGAGGCGGGGCTACTCAAGGGCTTAGGGATCAAAGCCTCCTTAAAAAGCTCTCAGCCCTGCAATCCAACAGCAAGTGGCAAAGGAACATAAGCTATTGGCCTAATGTCTTTTCTAATTGAAAGCTATTATCACCCTGTTGCTGCTGCTGTAAAACAAAAGTACACCATCACTGGTAAACTGAAAAATAATTGTGTCTAGCCTTCAAACGGTGAAGATGAGCTTGGATTTTGGGAATGGGTTAATTCGTTGGTGGGAGACAAATGAGTTGACACCGATTCACGATAGTCTTTCCTACTCTATTTTTATTTATAATATGTGCATAGGAGTTCATCTGATTGCCTTTGACAAAAAATGGATTAACAGCAAAAACAGCAGCAAAGCTCACAGCCCTCTTCAGAATGCAGTAAAGACAACTCTGTGTTCCAAATCTCCAGCCAAATGATGCTTTTGTCTGCTGTTTCCAACTGTTGTGTGTATATCCCACTGCAAACACTTTAAATCTCTATTGTACCAACACGTGTTTGGCCAGTCACTCAAAAAACACTTCACCTGGCTGGAGTGTGGGGAAGTGGGTCTGTTATCACATCCCCATCTCTGTACCAATCACTAATCCATCTCCACTTGTCCTTCCTAACAAAGATGGAGCCATTTTAATCCATAATATTTTAAAAGAACTCCTTCCAGTGAGACAGGTTAGCAACTGCGGTCTACAGTTCTTATTCGTGAGCAATCAGTACAGTTGTAAAGACTGATTAGTGAAGGCAATATTAAATAGCCTATTTTCATTTCTTTCCCATTTGGTGATAATAATAAGATCCACCATTTCTGTAGGTTCAAATTGTTTTCCCCATGTTGTGCTCCCTCTGCTGGTCTGCTGCAAGTTAACTAAACACATTCTGGGAACTATTCTCCAGGGATGTTATCTATGTAGATGGAGCACAAAGTAGTAAATAAATTCAGGGGTTACAAGCACCATATGTCAAAGAGACATCACGGTTTGGTTAAGAAGAAAGGAGGAAATGGATAGGAAAATAAATTGCTTCTCTGAACTTCCAAGAGGGTTCTGCAAACAACAGGCAGTTAAAAACATCTAATGTGATTTCACAGATTCTTCTGTGCAGCAAGGTCATAAGGGAGGCCAGGGCAAGAAGAAAGGAACAGAAGGATGAAGAAAGGAGATCCTTCTACCTTTTTGAGCTAGGTCATCTTTCCTCCCATTACATTCCCTTCTCTCTCCAGCTTCCCCTCCCAGCTTGCTCTCTAACTCATCCTACTTGCATCTCCAACCTTGAGCAGGGAGGAATTTTGCATGAGACCCCTGTCAATTTCACCTCTGCAGTGCCCCTGTCCCAGATACAAACAAACAAAAAAACCCTCCCCTCCCCTGTGTATCCTTTCCCACCCTATCAAAACCTCATGGTGAGTCCACACCTCATCACCAGTTTGGTTTGCTTTCTTATTTTCAGATATCATCTGCCTTTATCGCTATTAGTTCACACTCCCAACATTTTATATGGGTTTGTAAAGTTTAGTTTTAGAAGCCCGAAGGCTTCCTTCACTTCCCTTGGGAGACTAGCCCGTAGCCTGATATGTCTCACCGTCTGTCAGGATGTTTTTCTTATAAGCTGCCCTCTTTCAGTTTCATCCTGTTGCTTCATGCGGTATCCAAAATAAATTCCTATCCCTCCTTGCTGTTTGTGGCTTCCAAATATCCATAGGTTGCTCTGACTAAATGTAATATTCTAATTATGGGTGTGGTCACAACAGAGCTGGGGAGAGAGGGATATGCCTGTGTGCATATATGTAGCCCAAAGTTGCAATGGCCTTTTTTGTGTCACACTGCTGTGCAAAAAATCACATGCAATCTACCATCCAATACCATCACTACATATCTTGCAACTTTACTGCTTTTCAGGTTTGTGCCTCATTCAGTATCTGTTCATCCAGATTATTTTCCACCAAAAAGTATTCTTATGTTTCCACATGTTACTTTTCAGGCTACGCTTCTAATTTCTATTCATCCCTTCTCTGGCCCCCCATTAATATCTGCAACTCTTTCCACTTACCAAAGTTTGGGAGGGTTATTTAAATTATGATCTGGGGAAAACAGACGAGTAGTGAGGAACAATCAGGTCTAACTAAGAGTTGAACAAAGGCAACTATCTGGTAGTGAAAAACTATACCTGGTGCTGCAATGTCCATGCCGCTATTTTTAGTGCATTAAGTTTGAGCAGACCTAGCACAAGTCGGTCTACCCAGGCTGGGAGGCATACTCTGAGCTCTAGTAAGACATACTCTTAATACCTAGATAGCAATTTGCAAAGTTTACAGACAAGAACAGGGCAAGTATAATGCAGGACAATGACAAAGAACCATGACATAACAGGTCTAGACTGAAACATGGTGGAAAGATGGAAGTCAGTGAGACAGCTAGGTTGGAAGGTGCCTGGATTTCTCCTCAGATTCCCTGGTACTGATGTGACGTTAGCCTCCCTTCAGCGCAACAGACCCTTGCTTCATCCAAAGCATTTAAGTACACCTACCGACTGTTCCTCCGTTTTTGTTGCCACTTCTAATAATTATGCTATGGATTCTGCCTAAGTATTAAAGTTATCAATTTTCAAAATGAGTCATCTATTCTAGTGCAATCCAGTTTCCTTTAGTATTTCGTCTTCTTTTCATGAAAGCTATCTGCCTGTTTGTGGCATCTGGTCCTGATGTGCCTTTGAGAAGCCTGAATTACCTCTGATTACCACTAGTGAGTCAGTGCTGCTAAAAGGCTAAACACAATCAAGAAATGCTTCCTTTCTAGTTCCTACTTTCTCGTGTTGCATAAGGACACAGTCCAATATCTTAAACTGTGTCAAAAGACAGTTCTATATTCTCATGCTGGCTGCTATAGAAAATCCCAAGTATGTGAGATAGCAAGATTAGATTAGATAGGATAGTTAAGATTACTGTCCAACATAAATAATTTATTAAATCACAAAACAGAATAGGAATCATACAGTAGTGTTACAATCCAACAATTTATGCCTCATAAAAATCAATCTGCAAGTTGCTATATTATGAATGGTCATGGCTGTGGCTAAGCAACTCTATTCCAAACCTATGACAATGACATTTCACGTAAGAGGAGTACAAGATACCTGGCCATCCTTCCCTTTCCTGTTTTTAAGTTCCCATTTTCTAGACAAGAGCTCAAACATCAAATGCTAGTTTAAAAAGTGTTTTGAACACCTGTGTTGGTTTCCCCCAAATTCCAAGTCATACTACTTACTTGTTGGTTTGCCTTTGGTGTTGTATGACCATGTTTTTCTCATGGATAGTCTCCAGCAAGGCAGTAGCCAAAGATTTGAGATCTGAAATGGACTGCGGCGTGGCGGGTAGGCTACAACCATGGTCCTCCGATAACAACTCTTGGACTAAAATGTTAAAACAAAAATGAGTCTTACCTTTATGCAGACAGAAATGTGACACAAGTAGTTAGTCAGACTTACAAAGCAAATCCACCTTTGTTTCATTACTTAGCTGAAAGTAGATTTATTCCAACCAACCAGCAAAACAAACCCAGACATATAATACTCAATCATAAAAAATGGTGGCTGTTTGAGTTGATCACTGTCCCGTAGCAATTGCGAGCACAAACATAGGTAGACCCATTTTCTGCTTAGCTAATATTTCTTTTGGAAAGAACAGATTTCTATTCAGTTGGAAAGAGCCTCATTTTTCTATCCTATGATCTCCTGCCACTGGCAGGAGAGGAATATTTTTCTTCAGTCCACCTGAAAAAAACATGCCCACAAAGAAGGTTTCATGTTTAGAAATATTGATTTCCTAAGGTTGTTTGAGATTGATGTGACACAATCAATGTGTGTCACACATCAGCCTATAAGAAACTTCCTCTGCAATAAGAAAGCCTGTGGACTCATTAACCTTGCTCAGCAAGTCCACTAGCATGATCACATTTGGTCATCTGCTATGGCTAGAAACTATACAAATGTATAGCGAAGAAGACATTAACCAAGGGTGGCCACCTGTGGCTCTGGAGCCACATGTGGCTCTTCAGAAGTTAATATGCGGCTCCGTGCATAGGCACCAACTCTGGGGCTGAAGCTATAGGCGCCAACTTTCCAGTGTGCTACAGGGTGCTCACTGCTCAACCCCTGGCTGTGCCCCAGATCCTGGCCCCACTCCACTCCTTCCCCCAAGGCCCCGGCCCAGTAGTGTAGCTCATGGGGGAGCAGCCGCTCCCCCACTGAGCACAAATGGCGCCTTGTCAATTTCTTGGCACCTTTTTAATTTTTACTCACCTGACGGTGCTCCGGGTCTTCGGTGGCACTTTGACAGCAGGCCCTCACTCGCTCCGGGTGTCTTCAACAGCACTGAAGGACCCACCGCCGAAATGCTGCCGAAGACCTGTGGAGCGACTGAAGATCCCGCCACTGAGGTGCCACCGAAGACCCGGCGCACCACTGGGTGAGTAAAAGCACCGCCCCGTCAGAAAAAGCACCGCAGCGGGTGACGCCTTTATTTTTATTTATTTTTTTTATTGCTCCCCATGTTCCCTCCACCTAGCTACACCACTGCCCCCACCCCTTCCCCGAGTCTGCCGCGCCCTTGCGCCTCCTCCTCTCCCTCCCGAGCCTCCTGCACACCACAAAACAGCTGATCGCGGCGGGCGGGAGGTGCGCGCTGGGATGGAGGGTTAGGTGCTGATCGGCGGTGCTGCTGGCGGGTGGGAGACACTTGGGGCGGGAGCTGACGGGGGGCTGCTGATGTGTTCCTGTGGCTCTTTGGCAATGCACATTGGTAAATTCTGGCTCCTCCTCAGGCTCAGGTTGGCCACCACTGACATAAACGGAGCAGTCAATGCTGACGAACTTCTTGAGTTTCAACCTGTCATGACAAGTACTGCTGGTTTGGTATGTGCCTGTGTGCATGGAAAGAGGGTGAGGATCACTGTGCAGGAGACAAGATTTCCACGGGGAAAAATCTTATCCTATCCTCATCTTTTCTGATCCTTCGCCTCTGTTCAGGGTGTGTGTGGGGGAAAACATATGGGATGAGGGGATTGCTCTGTTGGTCTCTTCCTGAAGGTAACCATAGAACTCCTCCTGCAAGGGAGAAGCAAGCCACAGTAGCCCCCAAGTGCAGGAGTGGAACTTGGACTTAACAGGCCCCCACCTTCCTTAACTTGCCTTCTCTGTATTACTGCTGAAATAGAGCATCAAGGTTGGCATTGTTAGCAGAGAAAAGAGATGACACAAGAAGAGACTGATCTGGGTCAGAGTTATACTGGGCCTTGAAGAAAAGGAGAAGAACTTTAAGCTTGATGTAAAGCTGAAAAGGTGGAAGCAAAGGAAGGGAATTTATGGGGTCAGACTGACAGGAAAAGGAGATTGGCTGGCAGGTTAAAAGATGATTAGGAAGAAAGTGATGTGAGAAAAACTTCAAAGTTCACACTGAAGAAAGAATGAGGTACTGTACCACCACGTTCCATCTATGCAGTACCTTGCTTTGCAGAAAGGACTCCAGTCAGTGCACTGCTGCTGGATCTACTGTGAATCTTTGAATTTTTCCGTCTCTCTAGAGCATTCTAAGAAAACAAAAACATTTTTTTTCCAGACATTAGCCTAAGCATTTTCATTAGAGTAAGGGATCTGAGGGAAGGAATATTAATCCTGGAGTTTCTCTTCTAGGGCATGAGTCTATCCCTACACTGCTGGTTGGATGAGGGGGGCTCCTACTGGAGTATTGGATATACTAGCCAAGAGAGCCTTTGGGACCCTAACGAATCTATGCACTTCATCACCATCCCCCTTTACTGTTCTTTCTATTTCCTCCTCCACTATCACCCCCCCACCCCACTTGGGTTTTTAAAAAAACTTTCCTATTTCTGGAAACAGTTGAATACATTTGTAAAAGCCGTAACAGTCCATGGGGAATAGCAGTCTGGGATAAAATTCTGACTTTCCAGAAAATTTCTCTTGGACATGCTTAAAGAGGGAAAAAAAAAAAAAGAGCACTAAAACTCTCTTTAAGGTCCTTTCAGCAGAAAATGCTGGCTTTTAGGAAGAGTTCAAAGCAAAATCATGATTCTTACTAAAGCTGAGCCCTAGATAGTCCCAAAGAACTGTCCTTCAGAAATCAGATACACACACAGCACCTGCTTTGTGGCCTCAGTTTCTCAGGTCTATGCCTGGAATGGGGGTGGCAGTGCTTTGGAGGAATTTTGCACTTCACTAGAATGGCAGGGAATGCTGTGACTGCTTAACAGTGATTAACGAATTAAGAAGCATCACCAATAGGCTTAAAGTCTCATGCAGAAGGATGGAGGACGTGTTTTTTGATTGAAGTTGGAGCAGAGGGTTAGAGGAAGAATAGTCAGGCATCTAAATTTATTGTGCAATAGAGTGCATACAGCTTATCCTCAAAGTGGAGGTATAAGGAAGATATATCAATCATTAAAATTTGCCAAACAATAGTACTGATGTTGAGAAATATGGAGATAACAGAACAGCTGCATGATAATAAATGTCCTAACACTTTGTAGAAAACACAAGAGCATTAATTTTCTACCACCACCAATCCTCCATTTAGCAACAATCTGGAACAATGTCACATTCTAACCCCAACTAGGAGCAATTTTTCCTAGATCTTGAGAGAACACCTTCACTTTCTAGATATTTCTAGCAGCTATTTCTTTATGCTATATAACAGCTGAGAAGTCTATAGGGAAGACTGGGGATGTAAACAAAATACATAAAGGTACTAAAATTATCTAGTTGTCTTAAACTACAGTTAAAAGGAAGTGGTAATTGCACATGGAATTTTAACTTTTAAGGTGCTACAGACTCAAACAATTTTACACTTTTAAAATGTGTATAAACAAATGAAAAAAATTAAACTCTATAAATAGAGGAGCGCAGCATAACGAGAACTCTACCTTGTACTTAGAAATATTAGATTTAAGAAGGTTGACCTCCTCTTGAAGTTGCTTTAATCTCTCTTGAAGGTATCTGGAAAATACGTAATATATATCATTAGACTCCTGTATATTGTTTGTTTGTTATTTATTAAACACTGGCAATGTGTTAGTCATTGCGCAGCACAAGGCACAAACAGAGCCACTGGCAGGATGTTTCACATGAGGGGGCTTCTACAGTTATGTCTTCACTGGAGAATTCACCTAGCACGGGTGGAGCATCCCCACTGCAAAGCCCTACCCACGCCAGACATATGCATTCACATATGATGCTGCATTAGCCTATGTGCTGGGATGGATTGCTGGTGGGATATCCCATGGTTCTTTGTGGTACATTATACTGGTTTGCAGGATGCTCACATGCTCTGACTAAGGCTTGGTCTACACTAACCCCCCAAATCGAACTAAGGTACGCAACTTCAGCTACGTGAATAACGTAGCTGAAGTCGAAGTACCTTAGTTCGATCTTACCTCGGTCCACACGCGGCAGGCAGGCTCCCCCGTCGACTCCGCGGTACTCCTCTCGTCTAGCTGGAGTACCGCAGTCGACGGCGAGCACTTCCGGGTTCGACTTATCGCATCCAGACAAGACGCGATAAGTCGAACCCGGAAGTTCGATCGCTCACCGCCGAACTACCGGGTAAGTGTAGACCTACCCTTAGCATGAAATTGTCATCTCTGGCAGTGCCATGAGAACAATACTTTTATGTTCTGAACTTCCAAGTGGAGACATCTGTTGAAATGCTGTGCAGCCAGGCTAGATTACCCTACATTCGCACTGTGAAGTTGACAGGTTGCCAGCCCAGGCTGAAGCACCACCAAAGTTCAAGACTATACCCTCGGATGTGTCTACTAGTCTGGGCTCAATCACAGATTAGGGGCAACATCTGGGCTAGAGCCTGAGCTAATTCTTCAGTGAAGACATACTTGACTTCAGAAGTCATTTCCCCATCTTTGGCCTCTTAAGACTGGATGTGTATACTGTAAAACCTCAGAGTTACAAACACCAGAGTTACAAACTGACCAGTCAATTACACACCTCATTTGGAACCGGAAGCATGCAATCAGAGAAAAAGGGGAAAAAAAGCAAATACAGTACAGTACTGTGTTAAAGGTAACCTACTAACAAAAATAAATAAAGGGAAAGCATCATTTTTGTTCTCCATAGTAAAGTGTCAAAGCTGTATTAAGTCAATGTTCAGTTGTAAACTTTTGAAAGAACAACCATAACATTTTGTTCAGAGTTATGAACATTTCAGAGAACAACCTCCCTTCCCGAAGTGTTCGTAACTCTGAAATTCTAGGTAATTAAATGTTATGGACATACTGCAAAGCCCATTTTTAGTCTCTAGGCTCTTGGGTAGGGGGATTGGATGGGTCAGTTTTTCTTGTATTATCAGTAGATATTTACTTGTGCCCTCTGTATTTTAACCTTAGAGAACAGGTACCTATAAGATATATATACATTTAAATAAAGGGCTTGTCTGTACACTGTTTTTATATTGGTTTAGCTAGATCGGTTTTAAACTGGTATAGTTAAAATAACACAATCAAGTGTGGATGCAGTTATACTGGTATAAGTACACTCATACCAGCTGGCTCTCACCATAGGGTAAGGAGAACACACTGTACCAGTATAACACCTTTATACTGGTATAATTGCATCCATACTACAGTTCGGACCAATTTATTATTTTGGATAAAAGAAAAATCACATCCATAACTAACAGTTAAAAAGGTACCAAAAAGACCCAAAACAACAACAACAAAAAAAACCCTGTTTAGACCAGGCCAAATAAAAAGGAAGTGAATCCAGAGTTGCTAGGGATGAGGGAGTACCTGTCGCACTTATGCACCTCAGGGCTTGTCTACACTAGAAACGCTGCACCTCTGTAGCACTTCAGTGTAGACACTTCCCACGTCAGTGGGCGGGGTTCACCTGTTGCTGTAGTTAATCCACCTCCCCAAGAGGAAGTAGCTGTCTACACTGTGGGTTAGATGAGCTTAAAGCAGGTTGCTCATGAGTGTGAATTTTTCACACCCTGGAGCAACATAGCCGGGTTGACCTAATTTTTTAGTGTAGACCAGGCCTGAGCCTCTTCAGGGCCCTCTCTTCTAATATCCTAGGAGAGAGCCCAGATCATATTGTAACTGCACTTCCCCTTTCCAAAGCAGTGACAGAGAATTAATGGACTTGTCTACAAGGGCAAATTTACCAGCATAACTATATTGGCAAATTTCCCCATAAAAAGACAAACCCTTTCTGTGGTCAAAGCTGGATCCATAACCATGTATCCATGTGCTCAGGCCACACATTTACAAGCTCAAGATTCTGTTCGGTCTCAGTATTCACTGCAGGATGTCTGAAGGATACAAATATGGCTACTTCTGACGTTGCCTGTGATTCTGTGCAATAAATTGACAAAGAAAATGAACCATTCCCTCCTTCCTCATCCCCACACACTGCAAAGCATCGCTGCCATCATTTCAGCCAAGCAAAACCCAAATAAGCTGCCTGCCATTATGAATTACGACTGCTAGTTCATGATTTAGATGGAATAAAAACAAATGTGAAACCGAACAAATACAAAGCACAACACTTAAGAGTCCAAATCTGTCAGTTTACATTCTTTGAAATATGTTCTTTAAAGCTGTGGTTTGGCTGAGCTCCTGATGCAATCACCAATTTGCTGCCTGTGACACAGAGGCTAATTGGTGCTAATGGGCAAAGGGTTCACCGTTCTTTACAAGCAACTCCTTTCTCCGACCTGAGAAACTCACGACACCTAACACACCACTTGCATGGTGTTTATTCATGAAGTGTAGCATGTGATATAGTGATTCCATATATCACATGGTGGAGAAAGACATTCTGCAACCATTCACTGAGCAGAGGGGGTATTTCATGAAAGATTGGATCCTGGTTTCTAGGAAACCAGCCAGCTTTGCAACAGTACATGGGGGGAGGAGGGGAGAACCCACTTTATTAGATAAGGAAGGGAACTACTAATAAGCATAGGCCCCCTAGCTCAAGTTTTACGATTTTGTTTTGTATTGTGACCATTTGCTTCCATCACTCGTTTCTAGTGAAATCTCTATTCTTTCTTAAATAAACCTTGTTTTATTATAAGTGCTCACAAGTGCTATGCATTACACAGGAGCAGCGATTTAAGATAAAACTGAAATGGAGTACACTACTCCTTGGGGAATGGATGATCTGGGATTTCTGCGAGTAGCCAGTGTCGGGGCTGGATATCACAGGGGAATGCTCCAAGGGGTCTGGGGTGCCCCTCTTGCTAACCTGCAAGACAAAGACACGGCTGGCACAACTCAAGGAGAGTGCTTTAGTGGCTGACAGGCTGGGGGTGTTAAGGAGCTAATACCCAGCTACCTCAGACAAGGCTACCTCTCGCTAGAGGCAGTGGGTAACAAGGTGACTCAGTCCTAGTACCATGTGAACCATCACACTGTACATGCAGGAGAAGCACTGCGGACTTCCTATACACTCACCTGTTTTCCATACACAGGGCATCTACATCAATGATGCGATTTTCATGTCCTCCCAGGATGTGATTAAGCTCTTGGTTGAGTCGGTCTGTTTTATCTTGGTAAGAAGAGCGTTCTTCCTTTACATCCTGCAGTTCATCCAACGCGGCTTGAAGATCATGTTCCAGAGTCTCAATCTGAGAAGCAAAGCAAAGCTCTGCTATCATTATTCTGCAGAATTTACTGAAGAGTACATCATATCCAGACACAAAAGAGTAGCAAGTACTTCGCTTCTGAAGAAGGTCAGATTCAGAATGCCAGTTAGTAGATTTATGATAATCCATAAAAGTAAAACAAAAAGTAGCCATAAGCATACTAAAAGGCAGCATATGAAGACTGAACCAACCCCCCAGATTCAAACATCCTTAAAACTTTAGAGAAGTTTAGATCCAATCTTTGTGGATCACTACATCTCTACTCATGCTAACTGAATATATCTGGAAAGAAGAAATTAGAATTCACCCGGACCCAAGCAATATTTTAATTTACGATGCTCCCTATAATTGTTGTCAATAATATCACTGAAGACACCATTGTAAGAAAAGTTGAGATGCATCATAGCCTTTCTACAAAATTTCTTTAGTTTCTGACAAATTCATAGAGCTACACTTTTTTCTGCATTTGTATTTCCTCCCTTTTAAAATGAGAGCAAAAAAAGGAAAATAAAGATTGTATTTGTTGTTCTCCTCTTTTGATCATGCATACACAATTTTGTTTTAAAAGTATTGTTTACTCTATTTTTCTCTATTTTGTTAAAACTAAAGTTAAAACAAAGTCCAGCAATTAAAAATGAAGTAGCTTGCAAAATATTTAGAAACCATTTGGAATACAATAGCAAAGGAAGACCTTATTCACACTATATAGTCAGAACTAGGTCAGCAACAAGTATGCCAAGTGGTTCCTAGCATGGTTATAACTTGGTATCATGGGACCAAAGAGCTAGCATTTGGGTATAGAGTAGGTCTGGGCTAGCGTAGAGTGTGAGGCAAAATCTAGATAAGGCTTTCTTGTGAGATGAGTTGTTCTTAAGAAATTACAGTTTTATCTGAATGGGGGGGAGGAGGTGCAGGGGACCTTGGTGGTTTTGGATTGGACACAGATCCAAGATTGTAATGACAGGTTTAGCTCCTGGGATTAGAATTTAAAACCCAGCTGCCCTCACAATTCGAAGGGTTTCATATTTAAGGTTCAAGTTTTGACCCATTTCTAATTATAAGAACAAAACTTGTCTACATAAGGCAGAAAAACTGTTCTAACACCTGTCCTTAAAACTCAGTTGTTTCAACTGAAGTGTTTGCAGGCTTTTGAAGTTCCGCCTTCAGTACAGTAAGCAGGAGTAAACCAGATGAGAACTGGGATGAGAGATACCAATTATCAGTGAAGACACCATGAAGTCTTGGTGATTCAATACACAGTGAGTACTAAGTGCAGTGTTAAGGAGCACTTTCCTGGTGAAAGACACAAGGAATTTTGGAAAAGGGATCAATCAGAAGTTTTACCCAATTGCGGAAATAAAATAAAAAAAAAAAAAAACACAACAACCTACTTTTACACGTTAATCTGTCCCCTGACCAAATTTCAGTTTGGGCATCTCGTATCATGTCGATTTATGTGCCTCTAACATTTCTGATTAAATATGGGATTCTTCACTGACAATCCTAAACTGTTGCTATGTGCTACTCAACAGCTGTCACATTCCACCCTAGAGGTGGATGAATTTCTGAGGTGAAGCACCTCGATCTATACCGGTGCATACCTTGTAAATGCATAAAGTGCCCTGAATGCTCTTTACACATCTATACAATAAATACTACCAGAGTATATGCTTCCTTGCCACCAACACCACTATCTGCATTGCAAACCAGGTAACAGCAATTACAGCACAGCAGAGGCATAGCAATTTACTTGTTCTTTTGCCAACAGTGAAAACAATCTCTCACTGAACGCCCATTAGTTATTACTTGTTCTCGTGCTTTCTCCAGCTGCTGAACAAGGTCTTCACGCTCGTGTGCTGCAAAGTGGCGCGCCCCAACTTCTTCATCTCCAAGTCTTTGTTTTGCTATTGTCATTCTAAGGAGCTGCAAGAAATGCCAAGACTTCATAAGCCACAGAACACAGGTTGAACACTTGAGAGAATATAAGCAGAGTATATTGTATCACTAGATAGGGAATCTGTTATCAGAGAGCCTTTCCAGCTCTCACAAATCTCAACCAGGCATATTTAACAAGAGATCACTTTTGTACCTATGAGCCCAATCCATTTCTCATTCAAATTGATGGGTGTTTGGCCAGTGACTTCAAAGAGCCAAAATTAGGCCTTCTAGCAGTAATTTAAGGATTTTACATATGAGCATATGTTTAAAGTGAGCATGGACATCCTCATTCTCCAGAAATGACAATGTTTTGAATTTTAAGAATTATTTACTACCAGAAATATCTTGCTTTTATATCAGGCTTTTCACCCCTATATCTGAAAGCTGTTTGCAAAGGATGATAACTATTATTCTAATTTTACAGATTAGAAAATGTGGCACAGAGAAGTACAGTGACTAGCCCAGCACCACACATGTACCTCCTAAACTAAATCCAGCTGCAACCTTTGTGCAGAATTAGCATGAAGATTTAATGAATGGGGCTGTTTTTACATGAACATGAAAACAAATCTTTTTGAAATATCTATTAACATAATAATAGTGGAAGATGTTAAAATATTTAGCTAAAATGCAAAACAAAATCTATAAGATCTTCAGCATCTTTCAAGGCTAGAGAACATTATTTTTTAAACAAAGCCTGACCTGAATTAACATCCAACCATTTTCAATACTACTGTTAAACAGAGGCTACTGGGAGGATTAGGTTTCAAGGATTAAAAGGGGGTAAAATAAACAGCCTACAGAGTGTACAGGCTGCAGAACATGCATCATTTAGAATTGTTTATACTTTCCACAGTTCAGAAAAAGTGCTACATCCCAGTAGCCCAATTTGTGGGATTTCCACAGAGGCTTCAGAAATCTGCAGTGAGAATTCCCATGACTTCCCTCCCATTTTTCAGCTGCATAAAGGAATTAATGTGCACCATTATATTTCAGAGTTAGCAAATCAATCTTCTGAAACAGAAGAAGACTGTATATTCCATCTATTTTAGGTATTTAGAGGATGCCAGTAGGCCATCAAAAACAGGCTCCTCTTCTCCACTGCAGCCCCTGTTTAGTCCACACAAGTGCTGCTACTACAGCTTCTCCTGATAAGCTCCAAAGGGTGACTTACAGTTCCTCAGTGAAATAATAGTCCACAGGCTGCTTTATTTTTGACAAACTGAATTTCCCCCTCCCCATAATTAAAAAAAAAAAAGTGTGGATTATATTGTAAGGAGCACACTCTGAATTATTCCTGGAAAATATACCAGTGGGTAATTTAAAAAATATATATATTTTTAAACCAAGCAGATTTAGGAATGGGGTCAGAGCTTTCATCTGATCATACAGACATGAAAGGGGAGAAACACATAGTGCTAACAGCCAAACTGTATTATAGAATCTCACCTTACAACTGGTTAGAAAAGTAACAAATGAAATAAGGATCAGAAAGCTCAGAAAATGGGAGCAGGGAACAGGGCCGGCTCCAGGCACCAGCCTACCAAGCTTGTGCTTGGGGCGGCACCTGGAGGGGGGCGGCGCGGTGCAGCGCTCCAGCTCTGGCCACCGGGGAGAGTGGAGCCCCTCCCCCCCCCCAGTGCCCTCCCCTGCCGGGGTGGGGGGGGGGAGAGGCGGCGGCCGGAGGCTTTTTTGCCTGGGGCGGCAAAAAAGTCAGAGCCGGCCCTGGCAGGGAACCTCTCCCCGCTCAATGCAAGTATCAGCTTAGGATCTCTCCAAAGCACACACAGCACTAGATAGGGAGAACTTGGTTAATGCCATTCAACCATGCTCATCCCACACCCCAAGAAGGGGCTGGGGTGTAATATGTAATAACAGCCTGTGATGCTGCAACAATTTGTACAGTGGGGGTGCTGAGAGCCATTCAAGCAAACTGTAAACCCTGTATAGGATGGAAATCATATGAAACCAGGGGGTGTTGTCACATCCCTAGTTCCAGCACCCTGGATTACAGCCTTGAGTAAATACTACTTGCATGAATAGAGGTTGCAAAGTTTGTTCCAGTCAAATCACAGTTCTTATTTACTGATGAAATGTGGGGAGAGGGAAGGAGGGGGAAATCCTAAACACAGAGTGCCCCTAAAATCCAACATCTTATTCCTAAATGACAGATCACTTCAGACATTCAGCAACTCAGACAGCAGGTGTGGCCAAGCAGGCCTAGCCCTCCAGCTCTGCACCCTGCATGTCTGCTGATGTGGCACCACCTGCTGTAAAGATTTTTCCCTTTGTAACTCTTGGAATGTCAGCATTTTAATGTTATGCTAGGGGGAAAAGCGAAGGAAGGGGAGGGAGAAAAAGGGTTTATTCTATATTTTATCCTTTTATTATAAAGTTTGTACTCCGTCCCTCTGGCACTGTATTTTTATTGAACTATCATTCAGAATGGAACCACTCAGCTTCATTTTGTTGCCCTATTCCTCAGAATAGGTTAATACAAATAGAGGACCCCGCAGGACTCCAAAAATATTTCCAGCACAGAAGATTTTGAAGTGAAGTGCACTTTAAACAGAGGCAGTGGTTCCTGACAGGCTCAGCATACACTAAACAAACAGGCTTTCACCAAACAAAGCAGAGTGCAGCATGCCATTATTTAGCAACACACTCTCTACTGTGCTAGGATCAGGCAAAAATGATAAAACAGACCTTTATTTATTTTAACCCAACATTTGGGTTAAAATAAATAAAGATGGGTGCCTCAATCAGACCTCACTGTTATAGGTGCTGAACAGAAATGAAGTGAAAAGTGAGTTCTGCACAGCAGGCAGTTGTCACAGTTAACACAGGCATGTTTATCTGGCGGAGCCTTCTAGGCACCATGGCTAAGGCTGCAAGTCTTTCACGGATGTCAGATTCCGTGACTTTCCGGGACCTCTGACTTTTTCAGCTGCAGCAGCTGACCCCAGGGCCGCCCGAGCAGCTGGTGTGGCCCTGTGACCGGCTGCTGCTCCAGAGGCCACAGGCAACTGGTCTTGGGCACTGCCCAGGAGCAGTGGTCCAGAAGCAGCGGTCTAGGAGCAGCAGCGGGGCCAAGGACCACTCCCAGTGCCGGAGGAGTGGCGTGGCCCCAGGCCAGGCCCCTGCCTTGACCCAGGAGCAGTAGGGGGGCCAGGGGCCTCCCCCTGGGCCGGAGGAGCAGCAGGGTCCTGGGCCAGGCCCCCCTACCCCAGAAGCAGCAGTGGCCAGCCTAACCCTGATGAAAACAACTCTAGATAACAACGCAGGCAGCGGCCAGCACTCAACACCAGAGTTCATAACACTGCTACTGCCAGATAGCCTGTGACCTAGGCTGGGAATGAGGACCAATTCTGCAGCTTGAATTGTGGTAAAGGTCTCACACTGGGCAAGTAGTTTGGGTAAGGGAATTCTGGTCAATGGTAAGCTCAGGTATAGGACTTCCAAGCCACAGCAGGCTGCTTGGCCCAGGGATGGGACCTCTGACACAGTAGGTTTTCACATGACAGACTTAGTTTGACAATGACTGTGTCTCATGTATTGTCAGTAAAACTGTAGCAATTATTTTGGACACAACACAACATATTGTCTTATCACTGAGCTATACCCTTAGCAGCTCAGCAAATCATTTCTCTGCCAGTGACTTGCGTGAGTGGGAATTAGGGTGGAGATGGCAGTCACCTCATCTTCTAGAAGCGTCTAGCTCCCCCCTCCACCCCAATCAATTTCTATTTAAGGCACGAGTGTGATCTCTTGAGGCCCTCCCAGTTTAAGGGTTTATTCTCCAAGTATCACTGTCCCAACACTGGATAGAAAAGGGGTTTCAAAATCAAGTACCCGGTAAACCTAGGGTAGTTTTCATGTGTCAGAGCTGATAAGAGATTGTGATCAACCATAAGAGTAAGTATTCTTAGAACTCAGTTACTTGCATGCTACAGTGTAACTGTAGCTGCATTTCTTTAGTTGCAGCAACACATCTTTCAAGAGACTTTTTGGAAATGTTTTACTGTTTGTGCCATTCGAGTTCTAGCTGAATAAATGGGAAAATTAGTCCAGTTAAAAAAAGGCAAATACAAGCAATTTGCTCTTGTCTAACTGATTATGTACTTAACATCTAGAATCCACAATTCCCATAACAAGTACAAAGGTCATCAGTTAAAATCCCATTGCTAACCCAATTAACCGTTGTATCTTACTACTGGTGAACATTAATGCAATTTGAGAAAAAAAAAATCAGGCCATCAACACACTTCTCTCAACAGAGCCATTGTGTGATATTTAAAGAGGTTTTTTTTTTTTAATTCTACAAAACTCTTGTCATTGAGGGACAGGCTTTATGAGTCATGCATGTTCAAGCACAGGCAGAATTGTTCATCCAGAAGCAGATTCACTGGCTGCAAAAGCAGCTGCTTGCTCATCCTTTGCCAGAAATAAAGTTGACGTCGACCGCTGCCCTCCTTCGCTTTGGAAAAAAATGAAGAGAGAAAAGTGGCAGTATAAAAATGTAAGAAGAAATTATTGTAATTCGTTGTTTTTGTACACACCGTATTTTATCAGTACTGCAATGCTGAGTTAATTCTGCTGCCAGCTCAGGAGAACAATCCCAGAATTTCTGCTACCAAAGCTAGGAGACAGTAAAATATGGCATACAGCAGTGGTTTTCAACCAGGGGTCCGAGGCCCCTTGGGGGGCTGCAAGCACATTTCGGGGGGGGGGGGCGCCAAGCAGGGCCAGCATTAGACTCACTGTGACCCAGGGTAGAAAGCCGAAACCCCACCACATGGGGTTGAAGCCTGCAACCTGGGCCCCACCAACTAGGGCTGAAGCCGAAGTCTGAACAGTGTAGTTTCGTGGGGGCCCCCAGGCAATTGCCCTGCTTGCTGTTCCTTAACGCCGGCCCAGGCTTTTATATGCAGAAAAACAGGTGTGGCACAGCTGGGCCATGGTGTTTTTATAGCGTGTTGAGGGGGCCTCAGAAAGAAAAAGGTTCAGAACCCCTGGCATAGACTCCCAGCTTTCAGTCTCTTGGGGAGACCACAACTCCTGTTAGACAATTCAAAGACTGCAACCTGGCCCCAAAATAAACTCTGTGCATCACTTATTAGACGAGTGAAGACTAGCTGTGTTCTAAGATCTTGGATAAAGTTAATGCCTGATGAAATTCCCCTTGTTTTTTGGTAATGGGTTGGTTACTACACCATTTTTGATGCACCCCTTGCTGCGTAGTTCAGTTTACTGAAGGACATGAGGGTCACCAAAATGAGTCTAGCCCATCATGTGAGAGTACAGGCATTACAAAGATGGTTATTCAATGGCAAATTGACCTGCAGGGAGAAGTCAGGGCAAAGGCTGCTTAAACTGCAGAAACTGGATTTACCGCTACCAAAGCCATAGCATTAAGAAAAATAATTTGACAGAATAGGTACAATTGTGGTATTAATTCCATTGATATCTGTGATTAAAAGGACTATGAAACAATTAGTTTGCCACAAAACATTTTATTTATATTTATATTTTTATATATAAGAGAGAGAGTAAGAGTGTGTGTGTGGGAGGGTGGAGGCTTGGCTCCCAATAATAAAGCCTGTGGGGGATGGGGGCAACTGGAGCTAGGTTTCAGATTGCTAAACAGAGCATATTACACACATTCATTCTCAGTGACTAAAACAACACTGTTCTTTTCTACAGACAGGACCATATTTAACACATCCATGCATGGGTGCACGAGGAAGGGAAAGGACACAAGCACTTCCTGCATACAGGCCAGACACAATGACCTTGTGCTCTGAGCAGTAGAAATCGCCAGGGACTGTGCCATTACAGGAACTAGTAGTCTAGGAAAGTGGACCTGGGAGGGGGTGTAGTAGTAGTCCCAGCAACGCTGGTCAAGCAGAGGGCAAGGTATTCCTCACCTCTCTACTGTGGGCAAATGGCTGAGCTCCCCAGGGCTACAGGAGGCATTGTCTGCCTGAGGCATAAGGTCTGGCATTGTAAGATTCTGCACTGCCCCCAACATCAGGATAGGGCTTAAAGGAGAGCAGCAGAGAAAAACATGGAGCTGGGGGACGGGGGGGGGGGGGGGGGGGGGGGGGGTTATAAGTTATAAGTTTAAACCAAAAAAAACTGCTGGGAGGAAAACTGTCTTTGTTCGAGTCAGAGCCTCAATTACTTCACACTAAAGACTATGAAAGCTCCTACTCCAGTTTGCTAGTCCTCCAAGGAGACCTTGCAGCAAAAGGGAAGCCAAGACTTCATGTTCCTCAAATTTATAACAATTAAGGTTTCTAAAAAGTAGATTTTTAAAAAATATATTTTAAAAAAGCACTTCAGCATCCTCTAGTCAACTTATTTTTCTGAGGAAGGATAGTCCAGTGTTGAGGGCACTAGTTTAGGATGTAGAAGACTCAGGTTCAGTTCCCTGCTCTGCTGTGGACTTCCTGTGTGACCTTGGGTCTCTCTGTACCACACATCCCAGTCTGTGAAATGGAGATGCTTTCTCTACATCCCTGGAGTGTTATGAGGATAAGTATATCAAAGATTGTGACTAGCTTTGAGATCTACTGATAAAAAGCACTATACAAGAAATAATTATGAATAATGCCTATTTATCCTCCTCTACAGATCACCTTGAATGCCACAATGTAGCCTCAGTGGGGCAGCTAGATCATGAGCCATTTCTGGCAAGAACTCTGATTTTTGGTTTTCTGTGTCTTCATGTTATGAATAGAAGAAGTGGAATAAAGTGGAGAGAATTTGTTAATCTTTTTTTCCCCATGGCACGGTCTTTCAATAGCCATCTGAGCCAATATATTTATTTTTGGCGGACATCTTACTGTTCCTTGACAGGACTCAGAATTTGCATTAGTACACACTTTTTCTGAGCAGCACCTTTGACAAAAATGGGAAAGGGGTGCAGGGGAACATTAAAAAAAGGGGGGGAGAGGAGAACACAGATAAAAGGGAAGTCTGACAATACACTGTCACCATAATATCAGAGTAGCTTTATCTATAAACCAACACCAGTGTAAGGTACGGCAGTAATATTATTATCCCATTTTACAGAAGAGGAACTGAAGCACAGAGCAGCTAAGTGATTTGCCGGACGTCACAAAGGCAATTTATGTTGGAGGAAGAAATTGAGCCTGGGTTTCCCATGTCCTAGGCTTGTGCCCTAACCACTGGACCATCCTTCCTCTGCAAAGGAGAGAACTGGAGACAGGATACTCTTAAAAAAATAAAAGTTAGTTTCCAACGATATACGGGGAGAAATCATGAAAGAAAACAGAACACAAAAGGAAGCAAAGAAAATGGAGACAAGGGATGGAGAACAAGAGCGAAAGGAAACGAAGCAAAAATATTTACATACGTTTATCAGAATAAGCTACAGTAGCTGGTATAAGCACCTTTATACCAATATAACTGCATCACTTCATCAGTTTCTGAACAGATACAGTTATAATGGTATAAAAACTGTGTTTAAGCCAGCACTTGGGCCCCAGTCCTGCAAGCTACTCGAGCGGTGCTCCGCTGAGCACAGAGATACTCCAGTATGGGATTGAGGCCTTTGTGTAATTTTTATTCTGCTTCCCATAAGCCTCACTAGTTTTTAGTCCTTATCTTTTTCTCCCCTCCACCTGTTTCAAGCCCAACCTTTCACTAGTTTGATTTGTGTGTATACTTTTGTACACAGCTCCAGCTGCGAGTGGTATACACATTTAGCTTGAGCTTATATATTTCAATTAACAGACAACAGGAGTTTGAGTAATACTGAACAGCAGATTTTGAGCAATGTTCCATATACATTGCTAAACTTGGTAATAAAATTAATTGGTTATGTAAAGATAATTAGCAGGATGATTACTTAAAATTCAAAACAAAATATGTATTTCAAGACCACTTGGGTCTATGTTTTTTGGATAGAAAAATATACAATAACGCCTTCTTGTTTAATCATATACTGAAATTCTACATTATTGCATTAGATGCTTAAAAATATCACATAACCAAGGAAAGATTAAATGCTTATCCAAATATATTTACAAATGGGAACAGCATATAAAACAGCAGAAGCTAGTGGTGATTAACCCAAAGCAGGATCCACAATAAATACTCAAAGAAAACAGAATATAGCACGCACAAAAAATATCATATCCAAGGAATCTAGGTTACTAGTATCCTGTGTAGGCTGTTTTTGTTCCACTGTTCTGAGTATTTGTGTAACCTCAATATTCTAGAAACTTATGAATAAAAAAAGAGCAAAATATTGCTTCATTCAATTTTTCTGAGGAGCTTGTCTCTAGTCCAGTTTACACATTACATGTAGTCTTCTTATTAAAGAAAATGAGTTTCCAGTACCTTGTTGTCTCCTTGTACTTCTCCCAGTCTTTGTTGAAGTTGTTTAATTTCTTCTCCCAGGTGCTTATTTCGATCCCGAGAATCACTCAATAGTTGGGCAAGATTAGCCTAGGAAAGTTACAATGTTATTGTGATGTTGCACCCCATAATGCTTTATAGAAATATGCTTGAGAGTGTAAATATGACATAACTGGAATATGTTTTATGCTAGATATGCCATATAACATATCTTTGCAAAGATTATGTTCTTCTGCATGTACTCATTTTATTTGTATGCATGTATCATTTTTATATCTGAAGTTATGAGCGTTGGCTCTATGCTTGTATTTAAAGCGTTTGCTGTAGAAAGCACTTAAGGCAGATTTGGTCAACATATTGTGAAGGGGTTATTCAAGTAATTGGGAGTACTTGGTTAAGAATGGACCTCGATAGATGCCAATCCATATCTGAGCTTTCCTGGGAATGTCCTGTAGAAAACTGAGTCATGCATGGACATGTGACTTGCCCACGTGACTCCAAAACTCCATTTGTAGCTGGATTCTACACAAGGGGAGAGAGGGGTTTCCACCCACAAGAGAAAATCTATTTAAGCCCCTGGAAATCCCTCCATTTTGTCTTCAGCTGGCTCAAGAGATAGCTTCTCCACACCAAAGAGATGCCTGAAAGAAACTGGAACAAAGGACAGTAACTACAGGGTGAGAGTGATTGCTGGACCCAGCCTAGGAGGAGGCTAGTTTGCCAAAGAAGCTTATTGGAACATTTCTGAGGGTGAGATTTACCTGCATTTAGTTTCCTACTGTATTAGGCGTAGACTTGCATGTTTTATTTTATTTGGTAATTTACTTTGTTCTGTCTGTTATTACTTGGAACCACTTAAATCCTACTTTTTGTATTTAATAAAATAACTTTTTTACTTATTAATTAACCCAGAGTATGTATTAATACCTGGGGGAACAAACAGCTGTGCATCTCTCTCCATCAGTGTTCCAGAGAGCGAACAATTTATGAGTTCTTTATAAGCTTTATACAGGGTAAAATGGATTTATTTGGGGTTTGGACCCCATTGGGAGTTGGGTATCTGAGTGCTGAAGACAGTAGCACTTCTTAAACTGTTTTCAGTTAAGCCTGCAGTTTGTGAGGCATGTGGTTCAGACTTGGATCTGTGTTTGCAGCAGGCAAGCATGTCTGGCTCAAACAAGACAAGGCACTGAAGTCCCAAGCTGGTAGGGAAAACAGGCTCAGAGGTAATCTAGGCACATCAGGTGGCAGTCCCAAAGGGGCTTCTGTGATCCAACCTGCCGCAGTTATATTAGACAAAAGTGTGCTTTTGTGTGGGTGGTGGTTGAGAAGAAACCAGGGTTTTATTAACTACCTTTCAACAGTGTTTAGTTTTATCAATGTTGTTATCTAGTCCTAATGTTTCATTAGAAACAGCATCAGGAGTCTAGCATCCAAATTACTGTAAAATAATTAATAAACTATGTGTACATACAAAGCTCCAAAACGGTACATAACAATGAATAAAGCCAGGTGGGAATACCCACCCTATCTTGGATACCTCTGAGAATAAAAGAAGCTTGATAGACAAATCTGATAAGAGGTAGCTAAACTAACTGTTTTAAATATGGGTATAATTAGGCAAAAGGCATAACAGAGAACTTATGAAGTGGGAGGGGCGTGCCCTCTGCATTACGCAAATTAACTTCAGAAAATTTCCTCTCCCCTCACAAGTCCCTACCCCCATTCATAGCTACTCTGGAAACATCTTGTATGTCCAAGTGGTGAAACATTTAGAAGATATTGAGCATGATCTAACATTATTTGTTATTGGACATGTTTACTGAAAAATATCAGATTAACTGAAAAATAATATTCTTCCACTAACGTCCTAAAGATGTACATTCCTGAAAAACCAAATGGTGTGTGTCTCAGAAGTTATCATTACTGACATCCTAAATATTTTGTAGAGTTAGCTGCTCTTTTCCCCCCTTCATTCTTGTCTGCCTCCCCCTTCTGCCCCACCATGCCCCAGTCCCTTGCTCCAGGGACGGACCACTGTTGTGCCCCAATTGCCCTGGCCCCTCACTACGGGAAATGACCCCTCCCTCCCTGGTCCCCTTGCTCTGGGGACAGACCCCTGCTGTGCCCCGATTGGCCCAGCCCTAACCCCTCGCTACAGGGACCGACCCCCGCCATGCCCCAATTGCCACAGCCCCTCACTCCAGGGTCCAACCCACTCCCTGCCTTGCTGTGCCCTGACTGGGCAGGCTCCACATCAACTCCTCCCAGCCTGGCTCTGCAGGAGCCTCCCAGGAGAGGGGGGAGTGGAGAGCAAGCAACAGTGGGGGCGGAGGGGAGTGAGTGGGGCCTTAGGAGAGGGGAGTGAGGATGTTCAGTATTCAGCAGTTGGAAGTTGGCAACCCTACTTATGGTTCAGAAGACCACTTGAGTGTGACCCAATGAAGCACTGTTTGAATCTGTGTGGAAAGAGCTTAGAAAGTAATGTCTAGAATTTGTGGCCTACCCACTGATTGGTATTTGCTCTGACCTCTACCCCTCTCCCTCACTGTCATTGTTTTTCAGGGTGTCCCTCTTTCCTTCCTCTTCAGCACTCCTCATCCTTCCTTTCTCTTTCCCTTAATCCTCCCCTCAGCCCCTTAATACTTTTTTTTTTTTTTTTTTAAACAAAAGCTCAACCCACTCAGACCACGGAACTAACACAATGTTTAACTATCAATCACTGCGACCACTCTGCATCCCTTTCCCACACCCTTTGTCTTCTCTATTTCAACAGATCTACTCACCTTAATAAAGTTACTTCGGTGTTTACACGATTAGGCTATTCGACTACAAGCAATTTGGAGAGGCACAGGTGCTTTTGAAAACTTTATCCTACGTGACTTTGGAACCTAAATCCAGTTTTCACTTAGGTACTTTTGAAATTTTACTCATAGTCTCATGCTATCTGGCCCGTTTGGCAAACCCGGTCCATATAGGCATAATGGTTTGCCTACATAGATCTGATTGCAAGATCAGGGCCTACATATATGTAGTATATGTAAAAGAAATATAACAAAAAAAACCCCTCATTTGTGATTGTTGTTACCATAATCAAGTTTGCTAGATCAGGTGGCCTCTATCACTGCCAACTTCAAACTTTCAAAGAGAAACAAGAAGCCAAATACACTGGTCCTCTGTACTAGAGGGATCATTGGTGAGATCTACTATGGCAATTCATGTGGTTTTACTTTTGAGGTTAGAGGTTCAGAAGATCACAGTAAAGTTCCTTTCGTTTTTGGAAAAGATCAAATCATTTTTAATTAGGGCTGTAAAGCAATTTAAAAAATTAGTTGCGATTAATTGCACTGTTAAGCAATAATAGAATACCATTTATTTAAATATTTTTGGATGTTTTCTACATTTTCAAATATATTGATTTCAATTACAACACCGAATACAAAGTGTACACTCCTCACTTTGTATTTATTTTTATTACGAATATATGCACTGTAAAAAACAAAAGAAATAGTATTTTTCAATTCACCTAATACAAGTACTGTAGTGCAATCTCTTTATCATGAAAGTTGAACTTACAAATGTAGAATTATGTACAAAAAACCTGCATTCAAAAATAAAACAATGTAAAACTTTAGAGCCTACAAGTCTACTCAGTCTTATTTCTTGTTCAGTCAATTGCTCAAACAAACAAATTTGTTTACATTTTTGGGAGATAATATTGGCCACTTCTTATTTACAATGTCACCTGAAAATGAGAACAGGCATTCGCATGGCATTGTTGTAGCTGGTGTCACAAGATATTTACCTGCCAGATGTGCTAAAGATTCATATGTCCCTTCATGCTTCAACCACCATTCCAGAGGACGTGTCCATGCTAATGACAGGTTCTGCTCGATAACAATCCAAATCAGTACAAACCAACGCATGTTCATTTTCATCATCTGAGTCAGATGCCATCAGCAGAAGGCTGATTTTCCTTTTTGGTGGTTTGGGTTCTGAAGTTTCCACATAAGTGTATTGCTTTTTTAAGACTTCTGAAAGCATGCTCCACACCTCGTCCCTCTAAGATTTTGGAAGGCTCTTCAGATTCTTAAACCTTGGGTCGAATGCTGTAACTATCTTAAACAAGGTACCAATGTGAGATTTTTAGAGTTTTGTCAGATCTGCAGTGAAAGTGTTCTTGAAATGAACAACGTGCTGGGTCATCATCTGAGATTGCTAGAACATGAAATATATGTCAGAATGCGAGTAAAACAGAGCAAAGAAATGCAATTCTCCCCCAAGGAGTTTAAATTTGTGACTAAACAACACATTATTTTATTAATGATCATCATCAACATGGAAGCATGTCCTCTGGAATGGTGGCCGAAGCATGAAGGGACATACCAATGTTTAGCATATCTGGCACATAAATACTTTGCAATGCTGGCTACAAAATTGCCATGCGAACACCTGTTCTCTCTTTCAGGTGACATTGTAGATAAGAAGGGGGCAGCATTATCTCCTGTAAACGTAAATAAACTTGTTTGTCTTAGTGATCGGCTGAACAAGAAGTAGGACTGAGTGGACTTATAGGCGCTAAAGTTTTACATGGTTTTATTTTTGAGTGCAGTTATGTAACAAAAAACCCTACATTTCTAAATTGCACTTTCGCGATAAAGAGATTATACTACAGTACTTGTATGAGGTGAATTCAAAAATACTATTTCTTTTATAAGGTTTACAGTGCAAATATTTATAATAAAAATATACAGTGAGTGTACACTTTGTATTCTGTGTTGCAATTGAAATCAATATATTTGAAAAAGTAGAAAAATGTCCAAAAATATTTAATAAATTTCAATTGGTATTCTATTACGTGTAATGAAAACTGATTAATCACAATTAATTTTTTTGAGTTTATTGCGCGAGTTAACTGTGATTAATCAACAGCTCTATTCTTAACTGTTGATATGGTTGAAAACTGAGAATGGCTCAGTTCTGTCTGTTTTAGAGATTACATATTTCCTAAACAACGTAACTATCCAACTTTACGGCAAGAATTAACTAGTTTCTGATTTTAGTTTTGAGACAGCAACCTTTCAGCAAACACAAAACTCTTTTTCAAGATCTGCTTCAGTAGAATGATTTTTTCTGTATGCTAACAAATGAATGACAGTCATCAATATACAGAATGGATCAAGTAGCTTCAAGATGCATTCTGTCAATCATAGAATATTAGGGTTGGAAGAGACCTCAGGAAGTCATCTAGTCCAATCCCCTGCTCAGAGTAGGGCCAACGGTTCAGAGATTACTGCCTAAGGGGCATTAAAAATATTTCAGGTTGTTTTCAGGACTTTTTCATCTGAACCAAAGCAGCTGAGGCTGAAGTTCTTTTAGAATCAACTGACTTGCAATGCTTTGATGCAATTTTTGTGAAAAGTAACTGAATTTCAATAAAGGCGAGATAAGTGAGAGATTGAGTTACTTAAGAGGAATGCTATTTGTACAAGTCTCTTAGAAATACTTCCATTTGTGAAATACATTTCTATTATGAACGTGAACACATCTGCATACGCCAATACCATATGTAATTTGAATCCCTTAGAAGAACTGAATGTCACTAATCAGTGTTGACAACTATGACACTGGAGTTGTACTAGCTTCAAGCCAAATCCAGCTCCACTGTCTATAACTGGTATATGATCACACCCATTTATTTCCTCCTAAAACATTTTTCTGGGATTGCAATCTCTGCTGCATTTTACTGCTTAGTCAGATGAATGACTTAAGACAATGTAACAAATCTTTATATTCACAACTGAGATTTTGGGAGAAATTTTAAACAAAGGATTTAGACGCCAAAATAAAAAACAGCCCTCTTTAACATGCTAAGAGCATCTCAATAAGCAAAGCACAGACTTGCCCCTTACTGCAAAGCTTCTATTTTACTTCTGTTAAACTGAAACAAATAAGCCACACCACCGATGAGTAATTGCTGGAGAATTCATTCCCCCAGCTTAGAGGTTCTGCACTACACACATTTTGAATTGTCCCAGATTCCAAAGGTTTTGCCAAGACATCATCAAGGCTCTCAGTTAAACATGGAAGGGGAGAGAATTTTGGAGCCTCTGATGCTCTAGAATAGTGTTTCCTCAACCTGATGTTGCTTTTCTAAACTGCATAAAGGAGATCTCAGGGACTGGTGCCAGTCCACGACCCAGTTGTTTAGAAATGAGCAGTGTTTCTCGTTAAGTACTCAAAACTTTTTTGGAGCAGGAGGAGGAGCGTAAGGGTGGTGTGACAAAGTTCCTCCTCTATCTTGGTGGGTCCTGCGCTTATTGGTGGATTTTCTTCCCTCAGAGATTCACCATGTGGGTTGGGGAACAGCTCAGAGACCTTCCCCTCTGGAAGAACCCACAGTCCAGGTCAATTGGGAGGTTTGGGGGGAACCCGGGCCCGCCCTCTACTCTGGGTTCCAGCCCAGGGCCCTGTGGACTGCAGCTGTCTATAGTGCCTCCTGTATCAGCTGCATGACAGCTACAACTCCCTGGGCTACTTCCCCATGGCCTCCTCCAAACACCTTCCTTATTCTCACCACAGGACCTTCCTCCTGGTGTCTGATAACACTTGTGCTCCTCAGTCCTCCAGCACTCTCACTCTCAGCTCCTTGCGCCTCTTGCTCCCAGCTTTTCTCACACACACCACAAACTGAAGTGAGCTTAGGGTGACCAGATCACCCAAGACAAATATCGGGACGAGGGGGGGGGGGGGGCGGGGCCCAAAAAAAAAAAAAACCCTCCCTCCGCAAGCGCTGGAGGGAGGCCCGGGAGACTCAGGGGAAGCGCGGGGCCGGGGTGAGTAACAGTCCGGCCTGGTCCCTTGCAGGCAGGACTCAGTTGGGTGGTAGGGCGAGGAGGGGGGCGGCCCGCGGGGCCAGGCGGCGGCTGTTCTCACCCCCGGCCAGCGGGACTCGGGAGCAGCCGCTGCTGCAACTCCCACTGCCGCGGGGGCAGGAAGCGGCCATGGCGCTCCGCGGCTGCAGCTCTGGCGCCCCCGAACCCCCCGAGCCGGGGCCTGCTGCGGGGACCCAGCAGCGCGCACGCTGCGCCCAGCCCCTGGCCAGTCGCGTCTGGGCTGCTGCCCAGCTGGTGCTATCCCACAGCAGCCCCGGAGTGGGGGCAGCAGGCCCCAGCCCCCCCGTCCCGCAGGGGAACGAACGGGGCTGGGCGGCCGATGCCTCCACCCCGGGGTCGCCGCGGGATAGCACCAGCTGGGCAGCAGCCCAGACGCGACTGGCCAGGGGCTGGGCGCAGCGTACACGCTGCTGGGTCCCCGCAGCAGGCCCCGGCTCGGGGGGTTCGGAGGCGCCGCAGCCGCGGAGCGCCATGGCCGCTTCCTCCCCCGCGGCAGTGGGAGCTGCAGCAGCGGCTGCTCCCGAGTCCCGCTGCCTGGGGGGACAACAACAGTCGCCGCCTGGCCCCGCGGGTCGCCCCCCTCCTCTCCCAACCACCCAACTGAGTCCTGCCTGCAAGGGACCAGGCCGGACTGTTACTCACCCCGGCCCCGCGCTTCTCCTGAGTCTCCCGGGCCTCCCTCCAGCGCTTGCGGAGGGAGGGGGAAGGGTGAGCCCGGGGAAGAGGCGGGGATTCGGGGAGGGAGCCAATCGGGGGAGGAGGGGGCGGAGTCAGGGAGAAGGGGGGGGGTGCGAGCACTTCCGGGCTCTAGGCTCCGGGGCATTTCCTTGTTTGTCCATTGTCCCAACCGCATGTCGGTCGGGACGCGGGACAAACAAGGAAATATCGGGACAGTCCCGATAAAATCGGGACGTCTGGTCACCCTAAGTGAGCTCCTTTTAAAACCCAGGTGCCCTGATTAGCCTGCCTTAATTGATTCTAGAAGCTTCTTAATTGGCTCCAGGTGTCCTAATTAGCCTGCCTGCCTTAACTGGTTCTAGCAGGTTCCTGATTACTCTAGTGCAGCCCTTGCTCTGGTCACTCAGGGAACAGAAAACTATTCATCCAGTGACCAGTATATTTGCTCTCTACCAGACTCCCGTACCCCACTGGTCTAGGTCTGTCACAGTGGACAAGGGCTTTATTTTAAGTTAACTTAACCAACTGAAGTCACTGCCAAAAGAATCATCAACTAATATGATACTGGCCAGTGAATGGCTGCCAGGGAACAACGATTTTCATTCATTAAATTTGTTACTGAACTGAACAGTATTTGAACCAGTAACCAAGAGATAAGGGGGGGAAAATCCTTATTCAAATACATTCTGGAACCATCCACTGTCCTTGTATAAGATTCCTTTATCAGTTTCTCAAGTCTAGCCACACGAATAAGTGTTATGCTCCTTCACACTACTGTATAAAAATGGATAGGAACACCCCTTTAATAACACCTCAATTCTCTGGCACACAAATCTTACATGGCACTCAAAAAATCCTCCTATCTTTAGATACTGCCGGAAAAAAGAGAGTGTTTTGTTTTTTTAAAGAGATGGTGGGGGATGGAAGATAAATATCTGGAAAAAATATACCTTTAAATATTTAGATACAAATGTGTAAAAGTAGTTCATCTTTATGTTAATATTTTACAATATTCCCATTTCTCACCCCCCTACCTTCAACAAGGGAGGACAGGATAAAAGTCTGTTGAAACATCAGGTACACTATAGGGCTATGACTAATAGCAAGTTTAATTGCAATTTGTCCTCCTATTCTTTCATATGATGTTGATGGGTAGTTAACACAGAAACTTGCTTTGCTTAGCAAGGGCCCTTGTTCACTGCAAGCTACAAAATTTGATGACCTCTGTTAGCACTACAATCTTATTAGAAACTAAACTTAAACCTTTCATCATCAGTCTTCTCCCAAAATGGTTTTGAAGCTATGGTGACCTGGATGTAGCAAACAAAATGCATCGTCTACACATCACACATTTCCTTGGACAGAAAAAAAAACACACTCCTCAATGATTACCTAATAAAATAAATAAATACAGAACCCCTGGAAGAGGATCCAGGCTTTCCGAGATCAGTCACAGGGATGCTAGCACAGAAATACATTACCCAGGTAGGGTGACCAGACATTAAGTGTGAAAAATCGGGATTGGGGATGGGGGCGTAATAGGAGCCTATATAAGAAAAAGACCCAAAAATCGGGACCGTCCCTATAAAATCGGGACATCTGGTCACCCTACACCCAGGGCCTGACAATGTTTTGCTAAGACTTGCTCACTTTTACTCACCTCTAATAACTTTCAAGACTGAAATTCAGAAATATGGGATGTGTTTTTGTAAATACAGGGCTGATTAAAAAATATGAAGCATGGATTTTTTTCCCCCCATGCACAGCTCTTTATAGAAATAAATATACCATCAAGGAGCTATATTTAGGTTTATCAATTTAGAAACTACAGATATAGAACCATTGTGGGTTTTTTTGTGTCAACCAAGAAATCCTTTGCATATCAGCTCTGGTCCTCTGTAGCAGAGCACCTATTAACAGTTACCCAGATCTGTCCCAGTTTGGAAGGGCTGCAGAACAAGAATACAGATAGGTAAAGGAGGCTACAATTTCTAAGATGTCACTTGTTCCCAGTGCTCACTTCCACTCCTTCACCAATAACAGAGGACCTTGAGATTGCTGGTAGCTTTCATATCCAAGTTTCTAGAAGCACTGCTCAGTAGGAGTGTTCATTAAGGGCATTTTTGTACCCACACCCCAGACACATGCTGCTAGCGCAGGGATCAGCAACCTTTGGCACGTGGCCCACCAGGGTAAGCACCCTGGCAGGCCGGGCTGGTTTGTTTACCTGCTGCCTCCGCAGGTTTGGACGATCGGGGCTCCCACTGGCTGCGGTTTGCCATCCCAGGCCAATGGGGGCTGCGGGAAGTGGCACGGGCTGAGGGATGTGCTGGCTGCTCCTTCCCGCCGCCCCCATTGGTCTGGAGCGGTGAACTGCAGCCAGTGGGAGCCGTGATAGGCCAAATCTGCGGAAGCGGATGGTAAACAAACCAGCCCGCCAGGGGCTTTCTGTGGCGGGCCACGTGCCAAAGGTTGCCGATCCCTGTGTTACTGGGTCAAATATTTGTCAGATCTAGCTAAACAGGATTATTTTCTGCTTAAATAAAGGCCTCCATATTGCCCGACAAGAAAATCCTCTCATGTGATTGTTTTATGGGAGTCATTTCAGTTGCTTTCAGAATTCGAGATGAACAACTTTGCCTCAAGCAGAAGGTAAAACAGAAAAACAAGATCTTTGTAGCCTTTTGAGAGTGTTATGATTAATGAACATTGGGGTGTTTTCCAAGGATATTAAAGTTTATCCATGGGCAAGGGTTCTCTATTCCAGCGAAGTAAGAAACAGAGAAAGGAGAGGAGCACAGGGAGTGTGAGGGGTTGGGCCTGAAGAGATCCTAACATTTTGAAACCGGGTACCATGATTTTTAGATTCAACTTCTCAGTGCACCTTTTCTTTTTAAACTACATTATGAGAAAAACAAAAACACTGTCATCCTACAGAACAAGATTTGCAACATTGCTAAAAATCCTAGTTTTCGACCTACACGTTCACGACACACAGAATGCCCTGTTTCTACAAGACTAAAGATATGCAGAAACTAGGGTCCTTCCACTCTGCAGGCAGGATTCTTCTGAGCAGGTGCAGTTTGAAATATACAAGAATACTATTCTCTGAAGCATTACAAGGACAAACAATCTTGCAGTTTTCCATCTGCCCCTTCACAGTAAGGGAGTCACTCACCCACAAACCAGAACAAAGCTGGTAGGTCTCATTTTATTACTAGTTCTTGGCACATGAGTAGTGCTTTTCATCTTCAGACCCCCTTAACAAAAGGGAAATCACATTAATCAATCTTCACAACATCCATGTGGTAGATAAGGGATGATTGCTTACCTCCAAATGCTGCTTTTCTGAAGATGTTATCTTTCAGGATTCTCACTCATGGCTCTTAGCGCTTTAGCGAAAGGCCAGCAGTACTTCCTGCACAAATCTGATGACAAGGGGTTGTAGACACACTGCTCAGCTTTTTGACTAATTCTTGATAGTCAGAAACAGCCACCAAGAGTAACTGAATGCAGTTAGCCTTTAAACTGGATTCTGACAGGTGAAGGGGACAGGTAAGCAGTTTAGAAACAGAATCACAGATTAGGGTTGGAAGAGACCTCGGGAGGACATCTAGTCCAACCCCCTGGTCAAAGCAGGACCAACCCCAACTAAATCATCCCAGCCACGGCTTTGTCAAGCCAGGCCTTAAAAACCTCTAAGAATGGAGATTCTACCACTTCCCTAGGTAACCTATTCTAGTGCTTCAGCACCCTCCTAGTGAAATAGTTTTTTTTAATATCCAACCTAGACCTCAGCCAATGCAACCTGAGACCACTGCTTCTTGTTCTGTCATCTGCCACCACTGAGAATAGTCTAGTTCCATCCTCTTTGGAACCCCCCTTCAGGTAGTTGAAGGCTGCTATCAAATCCCCCCTCACTCTTCTCTTCTGCAGACTAAATAAACCCAGTTCCCTCAGCCTCTCCTCATAAATCATGTGCCCCAGTCCCCTAATCATTTTCGTTGCCCTCCGTTGGACTCTCTCCAATTTGTCCACATCCTTTCTGTAGTGGGGGTGGGGAGGGCCAAAACTGGATGCAATACTCCAGATGTGGCCTCACCAGTGCCGAATAGAGGGGAATAATCACTTCCCTTGATCTGCTGGCAATGTTCCTACTAATGCAGCCCAATATGCCGTTAGCCTTCTTGGCAACAAGGGCACACTGTTGACTCATATCCAGCTTCTCGTCCACTGTAATCCCCAGGTCCTTTTCTGCAGAACTGCCACTTAGCCAGTCAGTCCCCAGCCTATAGCGGTGCACGAGACTCTTCCATCCTAAAGTCTCTGCAGTTGTCCTTGTTGAACCTCATCAGATTTCTTTTGGCCCAATCCTCCAATTTGTCTAGGTCACTCTGAACCCTATCCCTATGCTCCAGCATATCTACTTCTCCCTCCAGCTTAGTGTCATCCACGAACTTATTGAGGGTGCAATCTATCCCATCATCCAGATCATTAATGAACATGCAGTCCTACAGCCCCAGGACTGACCACTGGGGTACTCTGCTTGATACTGGCTGCCAACTAGACATCGAGCCATTGATCACTACATGTTGAGCCCGATGATCTAGCCAGCTTTCTATCCACCTTATAGTCCATTCATCCAATCCATACTTCTTTAACTTGCTGGCAAGAATACTGTGGGAGACCGTATCAAAAGCTTTGCTAAAGTCAAGGTATATCACATCCACCACTTTCCCTATATCCACAGAGCCAGTTATCTCATCATAGAAGGCAATCAGGTTGGTCAGGCATGACTTGTCCTTAGTGAATCCATGTTGACTGTTCCTAATCACCTTCCTCTCCTCCAAGTGTTTCATTAATAAGAGTCCCTTAGCCCCAAAAGAGGGCATCTCTTGTCCCCTGCACTGATCACTGATGTTTGGGGGGGGCGGGGGGTGAGCTCCAAGTTGTGAATCTCGGATTCTGCTATATTGTAGTGTCTAGCCCAGTGGTCTCCATGCTTGTCAGGGCTTCCTCTGCTGGGTTTCACCTACTCCTCCAGCCTGGCTATGGGAGTGCCTTAGCCTGCTCTGTGGGCCAATATCCCTGCTCTGGGTTAAGGCTGTGTTTAGACCTACTCCCTGCAGCAACAGCAGGTGCTTGCCGCCCAAACCCAGTCTTATCCCAGCAACACCCCTCTGCCACCCAAGTAGCCTATAGTCAACCAATCCCATCCCCAGTGAGGCAGAGCTAAGCTCCATTTGTGGAGTGGCACTTTCCTTCTCCAATGGGAAGGCAGGAGTGGGATTCTGACCCAGTCCTCTGGCCAACCAGATCTGAGACAGAGGAGCCAGCTCCCCTCTCTGCCCTCTAATCTAAAGTTAAAGGAGGAGGTAAACATGGAGGGGTGTCCCTGCCACATGCTGACATGCATATGTGGAATGGCAGCTCCACAGGTGTCACTAACACAATAGAGCCAGTAAACTCAAAATAGAAGTTGACATGTGGTTTTAATTCACTCCCGTGCACATAGGCAGTATTTACAGTACATTTAAATCTTTAGCCCTTAAAATGTACTTACTTCTAAGCGCTGTTTTCTAACCTTCCTGCATACATTATTTTCAGCATTCTTCTTACTTCTCTGTAGACCATTTTGAAGGGAAGTATTGTGCAGTGTTGCCAAAACTTATGAGTTCATCACAAGTCTCACCATATTTGGTGTTTTTTCCTAAAATGGCAGCTCCTGGAGTCAAGTGGTTCTATGAACATCTCAGTTACCATTTTAAAATTTAGATTTTTAAAAGGAAGTTTTAAGCTCTGTAGGTTGCAGAAAAAAATGTGACCTGAGTGAAGTTTAGAGACTCAAAACAAAAAGGAACCCATAATTTGTTATTTTTAAAAGTCAAGATTTCTAAGCCAATCTCATGATTTTTTTAGGCCTGAGTTGATTTTTGAACATTTGGGGATATGGATTGGGATTTCACCTCTCTGGAGTTTAAAAGGGATATGAATTTAGGTTATTTAAATGGTAAATTACGGTAGATATTTAGAAGGAAAAGCTGTTAATATGAATGTTAGGCACCAGGAGGGACTGATGACTGACTAAAATGGGGATTCTCAAACTCTCAATAGTGTGGGCTACACCTTAGAGAGACTGTTTCATGGACACTTTTCATTTGGGCTCACCCAGACCACCTTTCCTCCTATCTGTGCTCACGTAACATCCGAGGGGCAAAAAAAAAAAAAAAAGCACTTACATTCAAAGACAACAACAGGAAAATATTCATGTATTTTCGCCTGTCTTTAGTGCACTAGATGTTTTGCCCTTTTTGAGAAGTTACAATGGTTATTTTTGTTCTTCATTTCAACACACCCTCCCATTTCTTGTATTTCTCAGTAGAAACCAAGATCCATCCTCGTGCAACTGACAACTCTCTACAGACCAACAAGTACTCTGTTGAACACGGTATCTGAACCTCTGGCCTAAAATAAATATAAGCAATTAATACAGCTCCCCACTGAAACCCTCCCAAAACCAGGAGGGCATGCAATTGGAAAGAGCACCTAAACACAGTGTAAGTAACTGGTATACACTCAACACATTCCTAAGCCCCCTTTGACACCATGATGCCCCCATTGTTCACCTGTTTTAGGACCCAACTACAAGAAACAAATGAAGAAGGCAATCTCAACTCATTATCCTTGTTGATTTCAGTTTAGGTAAAATGATAGGCATAACCATTTGCTCTGTTTATTAATGATAGCTCAGATATTTCAAGAGTTAACATGTTTAAAAGAAAGCACGAGTCACTGAAGACTTCATGGTCTTCCAATGTGAACTGGAATGTCCACTTGAGTATCAGATTTTGTTTTATTGACATCAATATAATTAAAAGTTTGAATTTTCACAAAATAGTTTATATATGATGCCAACTAAAACAGAAAAAGCCTACCTGTTTCCTTTTTTCAGGAGGAAGAGAGGGATCCCCATCCTACAAATAAAGAGATGCATTTTATCAGCAACTTATTTCGGAAATCGGTAACCATATAATCTTTGTGGCTCTGAGACTTTAACACACCAGAATGTATCTGAACCAATAGTTTTCAAAAATTAGGTTTCAAAAAGTTGCAGTTCGATTAAAGACACTTCCAAGAATCTTCTGAAGTTAACATGAACTGGAAAGTTAAGATTTATTTACTGCATTGTTCTCCACGGCATAACACTGCAGTCAGTTTTTAAATGGTAGCGTGACTTTTAGACTGATCTCCTTGGGATTGGAACAGTCTTTGTTTGTGCTTTATATACAGTCTTGGCAGAATTTAATGTTTTTTTAATCAGTTAATTAATTTTTTTCAATTAACTATTTTTATTTTTACAGTTACAGGAAATTAAGGGGAGCAGGTTAGGGCAGCACTGACAGCAGGGCTACAGAGGGGTTCCGCTGCAGAATGCTCTCTGTGCTGTCGAGGGGCCCAAGACACTGGGTGCAAGGCGCGGAGGAGGCTGCAGTCCTGGCTTGGCAGAGCACAGATCTCTGGGCAGGGCTGCCAGGACGACGACTCAATGTGGGAGAGGAGGGAGATCACCCCACACTGAATGGCTCCGTCCCTGGGCAAGAGCCATTCAGCACTGAGGTGGCCTCTCCCATGGCCAGAGGCTTGTCCTTCTCCTTACAGCTTTGGCCAGAGGTCTCTGCTCTGCCCGCCAGGACCTGTGTGTTCCTTGCACCTTGCATCTGCAGAGGTTCAGTGTTACAGGCCCATTGTCATAGCTCCACTCACTCACTCACTCCTTTGACAGCAGGGCTGCAGAGGGCTCTGTGCTGCCACAGGGCCAGTGACACCAATCCCTGCAGGCACAAGGTGCAGAGGGGAGGTTGAACCTACAGCGACTGTTACCATCATCAGTTTCAGAGTGGCAGATGAAACCGACATTTACCAACATCTGTCAATTTAAATTGAATCCTGCCAAGCATACTTTTATAGCGCCAAGCACATCAGTGCTTAACAAATAAATAATGGTGGAATTGGGATCAATCCATCTGGAAGTAGTATAGCAAACAATTAATTTTTACAGCACACACTGCACTCACGAAAGGAAAACACTTTTTAAATTCAGGTTCATTCTTGCCCAAATCACTACAATGTTCATAAGGTAACATACAATCAGCTCCCGGTATTTCTTTTTCAGTGACTGGTGACGTTCCCGCAGCTGATTGGCCATAAGCTTGTATTGGTCTCTCTCCTGTTGACATGTGTCCAGTTCCTTGGAAAGTATCAGCAATGCTTCCTTTTTACTTTCTAGCTTTCTTTTACATACGAGATACTGCAAGAGAGAAAAGGGAAAGTAATTGGACAAAGTATTAATTCACAAGACCGTGTTGACCTGAGAAAACTAAGTTTGCATTCTTTAAGAAAATATTTTAAGAGCAATTTATCTTTAAGGGTTTAGACGTTTGTGTACATGTCTTTCTAGGTTAAAACTGAAGACTTTAATATACTAGAATCATTGGGAAAGTATTTGCTGGACAAGAGAATCCTAAAATCAACTCTTAGGGCCAAATTATTCCAGCAGTTTCAAGTCACAAATTTTCCAGGCCATTTTCCCCCTACACAGCATCCACAGAAGCAGCTAGGTAATTCCACAGCTTAACCTTGATGGTGGTTTTTTGGGCATATAGTAAAACGTTTTTAAAGAATTCCCAACCATCATTACCTAAATTACCATTTAGTTCTGTAATCAGTTCCTCTATCTGTCAAGACTAGGTCTAATACAAAATTCCCTGGTATCGGTTGCAACACTTCTTGAATTAGGAAATTGTCATCCATAATATTTAGAAATTCCAAGCATGTTTTAATATTGGCACCATGAGACCTCAAGCATGTAGATTGAAGTTCTCCATAATCACACAGCTTCCCCCCCCCCCCTACACACAATAGATATGTGCATAAGGAGCTGGCCGTTCTGCTCCCTAATGTGATTTGGATATCTGTAGCAGACACCAAGTAATATCCCATCTTATGCTTTATCTGTTTGGACATTGATCTGTAAGCATGCAGAATCATTCTCTTTTGAGTTATCAGGGACTTAGAAACAGGTAATGCCATTTTTGACAGAGTGCCACTCCCCTCCCCTTTCCCCCACTTGATCCTTCCTAAATAGGCTTTAACAATTGATTTTAACATCCCTATCATGGGAATCATCAAACCAGGTTTCTGTAATACCAGCGAGATCAAATTTATGCTCATAAATGAGCAATTCCAGTTCCTCTTGTTTGTTACTACCCAGGTTCCTAGCACTGGTGTACAGGCCATTAAAGTTATGTACTAGTCTACTCCATGCCACCACTTTCCCTTGAGCCCCTGATATTAAGAGAAAAATTGGGAGAAAGTGTATGTATATATTATATATGCATTTATCATGCTTTTCTGCCATATCTGAATTTTAATTCTCAAAAAGTGTTTAGACCAGTGGTTCTCAAACTAGGGCCGCCGCTTGTTCAGGGAAAGCCCCTGGCAGGCCGGGCCCGTTTGTTTATCTGCCGCGACCGCAGGTTCAGCCGATCACAGCTCCCAGTGGCCGCGGTTCGCCGCTCCAGGCCAATGGGAGCTGCAGGAAGCAGCGCGGGCTGAGAGACATACTGGCCGCTGCTTCCCGCTGCCCCCATTGGCCTGGAGTGGGGGACCGCAGCTACTGCGAGCTGCGATTGGCCGAACCTGCAGACGCAGCAGGTCAACAAACCAGCCTGACCCGCCAGGGGCTTTCCCTGAACAAGTAGCGGCCCCAGTCTGAGAACGGTTACCGCTGTTCCCCTAAAAACCAACCCAGGGTCACACTTGTATTAGCTTTATTACGATGCCGCTGTTGGGTCAGATAGAAAAGAGATGGAGCTTATTCACACACGCACACATTCACTCATGCACCCACACACTTACCCAGGCGGAGAGTTACCGGAGACAGCATGGAGACCGAGGAGCTGAAGCGTGGTAGATCTGGTGTGTCCGCCTGCGGTCACGAATCCAGGCTGCTGAGCAGGTCAAGGAGCAGCAGCTGCTTGTGTGCATGGCTACTTCTTTTTTCTGGAACTGGGCAGCTCCTGTCACGTACACTGAGTTTTCCTTCTGTGTCCATCACCGAGAAGCATTCCCGGACCAGTTCCTTTCATGCATACCACGTTGTTCTTCTCTTTACAGCACTTCGTGATTGCCTTCTCAGAACAGATTATATCAGACACACCTGGCTACTGTCTCTGGGTTCCTTTCTCCTTGCAGCTCCTCTCCGCCCAGTCCCACATACACTCCCTTGTTCACACTCCCTCGTTCACACTCTCTCTGAGGGATGGGATATTACAAAGCTTGGAAGTTCATACAAGTGATAAGATTACAGAGCTTGCAAAGGTTATAAAACTTAAAAGGCTATGCCAGCAATACCTGAAGTTACAAAGTCTGCAAAAAGGTTGCAGAACTTAAGGATACAAATTACAGATCTTACAATTGCATTTGAGCAGAAGCTTTACATAACAAGAACCACTGGTTTAGACAACTTGCTTCAGTTTTTACAATGTGCTATCAGACTCTCTCACCAAACACATGAGAGGATGTCTGAAGAAGTGTTATATTCCTACTGCACATACTGTAAAACTTGATATTATTCACATATAGGAGATGTGGTACTAAATAGATTTTGAATTTGTCCTGTAAGAGACCAAACATAGCATTCATGAAAACAATTTATAGTTTCATTACATACTCTGACAAGAATACTTTGTCATTATGGGCTCTTATACAAAGCAACAGCATCAGCACTTCCATACTGTTCAAGTCAGTGTAGTTCTTCAGGACAAAAATCATTACTAATATATACTACTTGCCTGGAATTGACTTACTTAACTTCAATTTAAAATGAGTAAGGAAAAGGTTGGGGGACTGTTTGATACATTAGTACAGCTAATGTCTTCCAAAAATGGCAAATGCTTAGTTGCAAAACCAAAAGGGAAATGAAAAGCAATTCCAAGAAGGATTTGAGCTCCTGGAGAGGACACTTCCACCTTGGATTAATTTTATTCCTGGCAGCAAAGAAGTTGAAACACTGCCATAAATGTTCTGGATTATGATGCCTTAGCATAAGCCTCATGAAAGCAACTGTACCTCTCTACTTGTGTCCTTACTGACACCTTGAAAGTGGCAAATCCCTGGTAAAAACCCAGAAAGGCATCCAGAATCTAAAACATTATACTGTCAGAGTTACTCTAATGATAGCGTAAAAAATTCTAAATTTCAACAAACAATTCTGCTCATCCATTTCTAGTTTCTTTCCCACCCCACTTTAAAGCCAACCAAAAGTAAGGGATATCTGTGCAAGATTATGAATTGCTACTTGGAAGTAACATCACAAGCCAAAAGTTATGACTTCAGGTGAATAAAGCTGCTGGAATAGAAAACCATCCTACTAATATAAATGTTTTCATACATAAGGTATAACATATCCCTAATAAAAGAAAAAGATAAATAGAAGGGATTAAAACAATACTAAATATGAGACCTGAGAATTATCTATAATGGGCCTTTCAAAGTTATCTATAAAAGTCTGCCTCCAACAGTCTTGCTGATAAATCACTTGAATTTCAAACCTTTTCTTTATGAAGGATTCTTCTTTGAAGAGCTTCCTTTCCTTTATTCAAATGTTCTCATATACGTAAGCCCCACAGATTCCCTCCCCAAATAATTACTAGCTACCAGAAATGGCAATTGGACAGGTACATTAATACATATAAAAGTGAAAGCAAACACAAAATTCCTTGTAAAAAAAAAGTCCCCATGCTCATTTATTGACTAGGAACAAGGGGACTGGCACATGCAGTCAGCCTGATGTGGATCATAGAACTGGTTATGCAATGTGTATAATGAGAGGAGAGCAGCAATTGAGCACCTCATACCAGAAGATGTTCACAATGAGCAACTACCTCCAAGCACCACTATTACCGGCTGGGTAGAACCAGTGTTAAGATTCAGGCCTTCAGACCATAAAATGGAATTACAAAGAAAGATTTTTAGTTACAAGAGCTACATGATAGCCTGTAACTATACTGCAATACAAATGCAGGCTTTCAACCAGTAAATATAGATCAAATGCTAAACAAAAATAGATCCTGCCATCCATGTCATGCCTCCATTAGGAGTATATTCAGAGCATGAAAGAACATGTCACCTTTTATGGGGAGTAGGTAATTTTCCCTAATCAATTAGGCTGGCAGTCAGTGACTGAACCATGGACAGATGGTGACAACTGTGTTCAGGGTCCAAATGAAAAGACTTCACAATCTCCTCCACACACACAGTGAATTGTACTCTGACTTATATACTGATGAAGAGCCATACATGAAAAGGTGGCCTGATATTTCTGTGTAGGCATTTTTACCTTCTAAATGGATTTAAAAAATAATATGGGGTTTGCTTCTGTGGACTTATGATGTCAAAAGAAAAAAAAAATCAATCTACAGTATAGCCTATTCTGCTAAATTTGATGATTCTCCAAAACTATGTTCCCAATTCTAATCTATTCGTTATAAGGTGAAAAACAAATTATATCAAGACAGAATTCAAAGTAGGCATGCCAGACACTATGAAATGCATATGCTTTTTACCAATGAAAAAAGGAATTAATAATGGCCATAAGTGAATGAGGTCAACTGAATACCAAAAGAGGAGGGTATTTAAGGAAATAATGGGGCCCTGTTGAAATCTGCATATCTGAACAAATGAGACCAGAACCAGGTGCCAATTAAAAGAGAAAACAACACAGACTTGAATATTCTGGTTTGAATAAAGCAAGAAATGGGTGATTTTTAAGCGTGCTCTGTAGAAAAAATATCCAATAGCCGCTTCTGTTTACATGAATGCCAGAGGTTTCCTCTTCTCAAGTGGAAGAAAAAAGGTTACATACAGTATGCCACACAATCAGTGAGATATGAACAAAATGAATTCTGTAATGTATTGTAGACACAGTGAAATACTTTATACCACACACACACACAAATTCATGTCTCTTCTGAATGGTTATATTGAATTGTTTTTTTAAAAAATCCAAGAAAGCTTCCTTTTCAATGGAAGCTAAAAACAACAAAACAAGAAGTTACCCATGAACCTGATTGCATACCTTCAATCTAAAATGCTAAAGAGTACAGCTTTCCTTATTTGCCTAGTGACTTATCTACCAATTAACTGTTACCTGCAATAAAGCAAATGATAATTGCTACAAGGCAGATCATAATAATTAAAAGGAATATATATGACAAACTACTTTATTGCCTGAACTGCTTTACTACCTGATAATTTCTTTAGTGAAACCGAGTAAGAGACTGATATTACAGGAGAGTGGAATCGTGCCAAGGTGACCCTCTCTACATCAAACACTTACTATTTGTCCATAGCTATTTTTAGTGACAAATCTGGTTAGATCTCATCAGCTACTGTACAGACATGGTCTAATAATCCGATGAAGCTGGGATACTGTCAAGGTTTTAGATTTTTACAAAAATGCATGACAAGTTCATATCACAAAATAGTTTAGAAACTTGTCTATATTGCATTTGTATAAATGACTGGCTTATACCTTGTTATTTCCCTTCTTGCCATTATTTCCACATCAAATCACCAACTCACTGAGAGCAAGAGTAATGAAAACAGCTCTAACCTCTGCTTATGAATCACTGTGGACTGCATTCTATGTATTGTCAACACTCTGGAATCAGTGCAACTCCTAATTTTTGGTAGGAACTCAATGGTACTATACAAAGATCTTGAAACTTTTCTTCTTCCACTGCTATTTCCATTCTTGAGAGCTGAAACTATATAATCAGATCTTTTGGACAAGAAGTCCAGATCACTAATATTTCACTCCCTCAAATATTAATGCCTTTATCTTCACAACCCCTTGCCCCCATGAGGTACTTCATTTTCAAAGAGAAATCCGTTGGCGGGTCGGGACGGTTTGTTTATCTGCAGCATCCACAGGTTCGGCCAATCGCAGCTCCCACTGGCTGTGGTTTGCCATTCCAGGCCAATGGGGGCTGTGGGAAGCAGCGGTCAGCACATCCCTTGGTCCACACACCAATTCCCGCAGCCCCCATTGGCCTGGAACAGCAAACCGCAGCCAGTGGGAGCTGCAATTGGCCAAACCGGCAGATGCTGCAGGTAAACAAACCGTCCCAGCCCGCCAGCGGATTTCCCTGACGGGCCACATGCCAAAGGTTGCCGATCCCTGCTATACGCTTTCCAGCTGATGAAGTACACGAGGGAGGGGTTCTATAGGCAACAGGGGCCTATAGTTCTCACTGTGGATCAGAGTTTAGTCACAGTTACTTGAATCACTGAACACTATTTGTCCTAGTCTACACTGACTTAACTAGAGGTCAGCATCATGTAATTTGATTTCATTTTTCAAAGTCATATTCAAAGAGCATATTTTGTAACATATACAAACCCTTTACGGTCTTTGCGTCAGATCTTATTACCCATGTTCAGCCTTCTTGTGGTACCCATTGGATACCTTTTTCCTGTTCTGGACTATAGCAGGCAGAGATACAGTATTCACCTCTTTCACCCCTCTTGCTTCCCCAGTATCCAACTTCTCTGTACTGCCCAAGAAATGTGGCAGCCAGTGCGGTAACCACCATGACAGTTAGGAATTTTTTCCTAATGTACAACCTAAACCACCCTTGGTGCAATTTAAGCCCATTGCTTCTTGTCCTATCCTCAGAGGTTAAGGAGAATATTTTTTCTCCCTCCTCCTTGTAACAACATTTTATGTATTTGAAAACTGTTATGTCCCTCTTTAGTCATTTCTTCTCCAGACTAAAGAAACCCAATTTCTTCAATCTTCCCTTATAGGGCATGTTTTACCTTTAATCATTTTTGTTGCTCTTCTCTGGACTTTCTCCAATTTGTCCACATCTTTCCTGAGATGTGGCATTCAGAACTGGACACAATACTCCAATGAGGTCTAATCAGCACAGAGCAGAAGAATTACTTCTCATATTTTGCTTACAACTCTCCTGCTAATACATCCGAGAATGACGTTTGCTTTTTTTGTGTTACACAGTTCACTCATATTTAGCTTGTGATCCACAATGACCCCCAGACCTCTTTCTGCAGTACTCCTTCCTAGGCAGTCGTTACCCATTTTGTACGTTTATAACTGATTATTCTTTCCCAAGTGGAGTACTTTACCTTTGTCCTTATTGATTTTCATCCTTTTTACTTCAGACCATTTCTCCAGTTTGTCCAGATCACTTTGAATTTTAATCCTATCCTGCAAAGAACTTGCAACCACTTCCAGGTTGGTATCGTCTGCAAACTTTATAAGTCTATTCTCTATGCCATTATTTAAATAATTGATGAAGATATTGAACAGAACTAGACCCAGAACCGACCCTTTTGGGACTCCACTCATTATGCCCGTCCAGCTTGACTGTGAACCACTGAGAACTACTTTCTTGGAACAGTTTTCAAACCAGTTATACACCCTCCTTATAGTAGTTCCATCTAGATTGTATTTCCGTAGTTTATTTATGAGACTGTCATGCAAGACAGTATCAGAAGCTTTACTAAAGTCAAGATATACTACATACTGTATACTGCTTCCCCACCATCCACCAGGCTTGTTATCCTGTCAAAGAAAGCTAACTGTTACTTATCACCTGATTATCTTCTAGGTGTTCGCAAACTGATTGCTTAATTATTTGCTCCATTATTTTTCCAAGCTCACTGGTCAGTAATTCCCTGGGTTGTCCTTATCCCCCTTTTTATAGATTGGCACTATATTTGCCCTTTTCCAGTCCTCTGGAATCTCTTCCATGACTTTTCAAAGATAATTGCTAATGGCTCAGATATCTCCTCAGTCAGCTCCTTGAGTATTCTAGGATGTATTTCATCAGGCCCTGGTGACCTGAAGACATCTAACTTGTCTAAGTATTTTTAACTTGTTCTTTCCCTATTTTAGCCTCTGATCCTACCCCATTTTCAGGGGCATTCACTATGTTAGACTTCCTATCTCTACTAACCTTTTTGGTGAAAACTGAAACAAAAATCATTTAACACTTCTGCCATTTCCACATTTTCTGTTATTGTTTTTTCCCCCCTTCACTGAGTAGCGGGCCTACCATGTCCTTGGTCTTCCTCTTGCTTCTAATGTATTTGTAGAATGTTTTCTTGTTACTCTTTATCTCTCTAGCTATTTTATTCTCATTTTATGCCTTGGCTTTTCTGATTTTGTTCCTACATACTTATTTGTTTATATTCATCCTTTGCAATTTCACCTAATATAACCCAAGTTTAAATCAGTTTAAGACAGTACACACACTGTTTTGTACTGATTTAACTAAACTGATTTTTAAACTCGTTTTAGTTATACCAGAGCAACTTTTGTGAACAAAAGGCTTAAGTGACTTGCCTAAGTTCACAGGAAATCTGTGATAGAACTGCAAACTGAATCTTGATCTTCCAAGTCTGAAGGCAGCGCCACTGCCAGCAGCAACACAGCAGTAAGGATGGAATGATATGGTAGTACCACCCTTACTTTATGCTACAGCCTTCAGAGTTGGGCCCTGCCCAGCAGCCGCCACTCTCCAACTACCCAGCTCTGAAGGGAGCGCAGAAGTAAGGGTGGCACTGCCATGACTCCTCTACAATCACCTTGTGCCTCCCCCACCACGACTCCCTTTTGGGCTGGAACCCCGAGTTTGAAAAACGCTGGTCTCTCCCGTGAAATCTGTATAGTATAGGTTAAAAGTACACAGAAGACCAGATTTTACAGTCCATGACGTTTTAGGGCCGTGAATTTGATAGGGCCCTAACCATAGCCTAAACTTGGTATGATCAATGAGGCTCTGCATGGGCACAAGGGCTCATCCACATGGGTTTAATTTCAGGATCAGAGCCCAAACTTGGAGTTTGTAGGCTAAAATATTTTGGAGGTCTGATGAGCAAAATAAAGTCATGAGTGTTTTTAAGAAGTCCAGGGACATTTCCCTCCACCATAATTTAAAAAAACACTTTCTGTCCCCATCCCCCATGTTCCCCCAAGACCGATGAGAAAAATTCTGTCCTGACATTTCATATTGTATAAAAACCAGCAGAATAGAGAAAATGCATATTTCAGTCTTCCAGCTTATTGTGTATTTGACACAGCATTGTGTGCGCTGATAGTTAGACCCCAATCCTGGAAGTAACTGAATTAGCATAGACCCCCATGCTCACATTAATTCCCACTGATGTCACTGGAAGTTGTCACAGCTTCATGGCTCTGTGTTGGAGTATTGCTTGCAAGATTAGGGCCTTAGACCACAATCTTGCAACGTTATGCATGCAGAGCCCCAGTGAAATCAGTGGGTTCACCCACATGAATCATATTGTAAGATTGGGAACTTTCAAACAGCAGCAGGAGAGAGAAGAGTTTTTTTGTTTTTGTAAACAGGAAAATGTGCTTGTAAAACAGCAAAGGTTGTGGGCATGATACAGTGGCAGTGTACTACCCGATACTACTTTTAACTCACTTGCTGGAACCTAAATACATTTCAAGTTGATGTCTCTTTATGTGGTTGCCTGCTAGTTTTGGGTTTGTGCATGTGTTACCAATTGTTAACAGCCTGTTACTCTTTTTTTTTTTTTTTTAAGGGTAGATAGTTCAGAGGTTTGTATAAGGCATGTAAAACAGAAATAATCTTTCTAACTTAATATTGAATTGTTACTTTTACCTATTGAGGCTACAGGCCCAAATCTTTGTCTACCGTAAAGACTGTTTTGCACAACTTAAGTGCCCAATTCTTCTAAAGTTGATGTCTAAAGCCTTGCATTTGCAATAAGATTAGAACAAAAACTAGAGTCTATTTTGTCTCAAACATGAACAAAGCTGTGTATACATATTATTGGCTACAACAGCATGCTTATGTTCAAGTGCAATCCACTCTCAATCTTTGTTTTCTGTTGACACTATCTAAAAGCCACTTAAGGCCTAGGGCCCCAATGCTGTAATTCGATCTGTGCACAGGTGAACCCCTGTGACGCTTGGGCTAGGTCTATACTACCCGCCTGAATCGGCCGGTAGAAATCGACCTCTCGGGGATCGATTTATCGCATCCCGTCGGGACACGACAATCGATCCCCGAATCGACGCTCTTACTCCACCAGCAGAGGTGGGAGAAGCGACGTCGACAGGAAGCCGCAGAGGTCGATTTTGCCGCTGTCCCTACAGCGGGGTAAGTCGGCTGCGATACGTCGAATTCAGCTATGCTATTCGCGTAGCTGAATTTGAGTATCTTAAATCGACCTCCCCCCCGTAGTGAAGACCTGTCCTTGGACTGGTAATTGCAGGATCGGTACCTAAGTAAGAACTGCCTTCTAGTAGTAATCAGGAAGTTTGTTCATGCAAGGAAAAACAAATTTAAAGTTTGGGCCAAAGCAACTTGTGACAATGTCATTTAGAGCTGTGCTATCCAGTGCCAATATTTAACATGCAACACACACTGATAGGAGGCAGTGCACCATGAAGTTTCACATTGTATAAACTTCTGAAGGATGCCTAGCAGTTACACATGAAGAGTGAGGGGGCAAGGAACATCCACAAGCCGGACAAATTACTTAAATATTGTGGAGCTTGCCTTCCTGTGCCTGTAGAGTGCCCACCTTGAGAAGTTATCACCAACCAAGTCATCACAAATTTTTAAAACAAGTGTCATTGAAAGGAACACATTCCTTATTCTACAGGAGTGGCTCCAAGTCCGGCAGCCCACACAGTGTTTTGGGTCCGCACCGGACTGTTTCTAGCTTTGAAGTGCTTTGGGAAGGAAGGTGCAAACCAAAGGCCAAGGATCAGCAGTTCAGGGGCTGGCTGTCACGTGGTGGCACACACCCCATTAGGATCAGGAATACGAGCAACACCCAGGCTCCGCTCACCAGCTGTTACTGCAGCACCTGCGGCGCTGCCTGCTGCACTCCCTCCGGGCTATTCCTTTGGCACCGGCTCAGCCCGGTGCTGGAACCGCCGGAACCATTCGGCTCACCGGGGGCGGGAGCCAGCATCGCCTGACGCCGGCCCATGCCCAGGCCTACTCAGAGCTCCCGGCTCTGCAGCGCTCGCGGGCGGGATCCCTTCCCCCCGCCCCGCCCGGGCACCGGGCGGGATCCCCCCGCGAAGCACAGCGCCGAGGCCAGGCGCCGGCAGCTGCTCCCTCCGGGACCCCGGACCGCTCCCCCCGCCGAGGCCGCCTCACCTCGCCCACCAGCCCCTGCCAGTCGCTCTCCGTGCGATTGAAGCTCATGGCTGCGCGGCAAGTGGCGCGCCCCGCAACACCTCACCGCCTCCGGGGCCGGGCAGCGCCAGCGCTACGTGGGCTTAGCGGAGCCGCCTGCGCGGGAGGCGGAGCCTCCCCCACCACCTGCCGGGCCGGAGCCGGAGCCGCCCCCGGCAGCCCGGTGCGGGCTGCCCAGCCCCGCCCCCTACATCCTGGTACGAGGCTGCCCAGCCCCGCCCCCTCCGGCTTGGTCTGCCCCGCTCCGCCTCCTGGCACCGCCTGACTAGCCCCGCCCCCTACCGCTCGGCTCCGCCCCTTCTGCCTAGGCAGGGGTGGGGGTGCTGCCCCCTCTGCGGCCCGGCCGGGGCGAGCGCTGGCCCCCAGTGCAATAAGGGACGTGTCCCAGGAGCTGGCCCCTGCTCTCTGTCCCCGGCCCAGAAACCCCTCCCTTGCCAGCCAGGCTGCAGGGGGCGCGGACTCCCAGCAGGGGCGAGTGTTTCCCGCCACAGCCCTGAATCGGGACCCGCCGGAGCCCTGCCGTCTGACCCGCACCTGCACGCTCTTGCCCCGCCAGAAGGGCCTTGGGCTTTTCCAGTTTAGCTGAAATCCCATGCAAAGCGACACAAGCTAAACTGCAGCAAACAACTCTTCTCAGCAGCAGCTCTCCACCTGCGCCAAGATCTGTAAAGTATTTAGCCTCGCAGTGCCCCGCTGTAAGGAAGTATTAGTCCCATTTTACAGACAGAGAGCTGAGGCGCACAGAGGCTAAGTGACTTGCCCAATGTCATGTGGGAATTGTGTGGCAGAGCAGGGAATTGAACCTGTTTCCCCCACAGTTTAAGCAAAAGCCATAACTACCAGCCCATACTTTTTCTCCTATAAGGTGGGGAAAAGACACTCTCTTATATTGGCTTAAGTGTGTCCACATGGAAATAATAACAATATATTATTTTAAATTCACACTTTAGCTTAAACTGATGTATAACCTTCTCCTGACCCCTCGGACTTGAAGGGCCAATTCAACTGCTGTTGTAAATTAGAGCAACAGCCTCCTAGCAGCTATAACTAGTCACAGTGGTCCAGCCACTTCCTCTCGATCTCCTACGATGCAGCACCATTAGGTCATTTTGGCAGCTGTATGTCACCCACAGACCCCCTTGTGCAGTGAGTGTTCCCCTTCCATGTATGCTGGAGGAGCAACATACAGGGGCAGGGAGAACAGAGAATAGACTCCAATCTCTCAGAATCTGGCTCTTAAATTGTAAACTTTGTAGGGCATGGACTGGTGTTATTTGTCTGTTTAAAGTTATACAGATGAATACATAGTAATAATGATCCTGGATATAAGCCTGCTGGATCTGCTTCTCTGCTTCCTTTTACTCCAGCAGCAGGTTTCAAGTTGTTACCATCAGCATCCTGCATCCTGGCAGCTGAAGCCATGGGCTTCAGTCACATGGAGAGTGACTGGCAGGGGCGGGTGGGTGAGGCAGAGTGAGCAGTGGGGGCTATATTGCCAGCTCTTGTGATTTTATCACAAGTCTTGTATCTGTGGTGTTTTTTTAAAGATATGTGATTATGTCAGAATCACAACTTTCTTTTGAAAAAATAAATGAGTTTCTAGTCATGGTTGCAGAGAGAGCCCCTGAAATGTGACATGAGTGCACTGTAAAGGCTCAGAAACAAAAAGGCAAATAACAAGACCACGAAGTTTACTTTTTAAAATCTAAGATTTTAAGTTACTTGTTATTTTTAAGGTCCAACTCATGATTTTTGATCACTTGAGATTGGCAATAGTGAATCCCACAGTATTTTAAGTTTCCTGCATGATTTTTTTTATGTTACTCATTTTAGGTCTTTGTTACACACTGTGGCCCAAAGTTGTAGCCTTGGCAATCTGAGAGGTATTGTTGTTTTGTTGTTGTTTTGCACCCATGAAATATTTAGTTACTCAAAAACAAACCTGTGTAAGTTCCCTGAGAGAGAATGAAATAAACAAATAGCCCAGAACTGTGTATATTCACTTTCTTTTTGTAGTGCCTTTTAATGATGGGGATAGGAGTCATCTTAACAGTCACAGAGACCAAGTTAAGTGTTTATCTATCCCTCCTACCCCCTCTCCAACCTCCTCTCACTCTTTAATATCCCTCTGCAATCTTCTTCTAACTCTTGAAGCTCATCTCCTCCTGCTTCCTCCTCCTTCTTGCCTTCTTTCACTTTTTCTCATCCCTTTCCTCTTTAGCTTTAACCATTCTCTCCCCCGGATCCTTTCCACCAACCTACAAACATATTCTTGTGTCCACTATCCAGCAAAACTTCTCTCTACTCGACATGCCTCTTTAGCTACCACCTTCTATCTCCGCTCCCTGGAGCATACTGTCATCTCCACAACCTAGATTTCCTTTCCTCCATCTTTCCTTCCAGTCTACCTCCTGTCCTCCTCAATGTCCTAGCAAAGTCAGAGGGGCACTTCTCTATTTTTATTCTTTTGATTGGTCTTCTGCCTTTAACACTACTGATCATCATTTCCTGTCAGCTTCTGCACGTATTTTATTTATTATTAAGTACCTAAAGGTTCCAACCAAAAGCAGGGCCCCATTGTGCAAGGCAGTGTACAAACACATAGTGAGACGCAATCATTGCCTCAAAGAGTTTACAAACCAAACAGGCAAGACAAACAAGGGGAGAGTAAGGAAGTGGTATTATCCCCATTTTGCAGATGGGTAGCTGAGGCTCAGAGAGATTAGGATGACTTGCCCACAGTCACACCAGAAGTCTGGGGTATAGCTGGGAATTAAATGCTGATCTCCTGAGTCCCAGCCTACTGCTTTAACCACAAAACCAGCCTTCCTGTTCTCTAACAGGTGAGCTCTCCTGGTTCTCCTACCTCAGTTACTGTGTCTTCACCATCACTTCATCAATAACCTGAAAGCATATTCTTGTAACTCATAATCTGGAAAAAAAATCTTAGCCCTATCTCCCTCTCCAACTTCAATCCTGTCTTCTTTGTCTCTAGACTCCTTGTCTCCCCTGTCTATTGATGTCCTTCAGGGTTCTGTCCTCAGTCTCTTCTTTCATACTCTTTCCAGACAGTCTCGTCTGCTTCTGGGGTTTTATCTCCCCACTCTGCAACTGTCTGTGTAACCCCAAACTCTACCACTCTATCTAGTCTCACATTTCTGACTGTCTCTCTCAAATCTTCTCCTGGGGTATCTTGCTTTCATCTGATCTCTTTATCAATTTATCCTCCATTTATGTGTTGATCACCAGTGCAATGCCATTACCAATCCCTGAGCCTCTTAGTTACCTAGGTAATCCTTTTTACTGGACTAACTAAAAACACAGGGCCAGATCCAGAGCTGGTGTAAATAGGCTAGCTCCATTGACTTCAGTGGAACTACACCAATTTACATCAGCTAAAGATTTAGCTCACAGTTTTAAAACTTAGCTTTCAGGAATCACAGTCTCCTGTCAGTCAGTCAGCATCATTCTAGAAAGCTTGCCCTTTTGTTTTATTTATAGCTAGGCCAGTAAATGGGATCGTCTACAACTTTGTTATTTATTTTTGTTGTTTTCATTGTTTACCTACTGCACTAACATGATCATCACTTCCATCTTCTGCTTTGAAAACATATATGGTAAAAAAACAAACACAGGATACATTCTGGCAGGATGTCATTGAAGCTTAATGAAAGTATGTAATGTTTGTCCCCAGAAGAATAATTTGATCTTGCTCTCTACAGATGTTCCAACTATTTAATCGGGGTTTAAGTACCTCTGAATGAAGATATCACCTATAATGGATAGCACAGGCATTTACGACCTGTGGTAATTTATATCAGCAATATTCTCATTTCATACTTCTGTTAGTCTGCTAATACCTAAATACATCCTGAAACCTTGTGCACCCATTCTGTTGGAGGCACTCCACATTTGTGGCAATATCATTAATTTAACATTTGCCCTCTCCCCTAGGTATCCACTCTGCTTCTGTTGTGTCTTCTTGTCTCTGGTATCTAGTCTGAGGCTGTTTTTTGTCCATTTATATTCCTGCTGTGCCTCTTCAATTTTCTCAGGTTCAATGCTGGTTCCACTATTATCTGTCAACTCCTCTAGTTCACATGCATGGTCTGTCAGCAAGACAATATGAACTGAGATCAGAAGCAGTTTAGCGGCTATTCATTTATTTTGAATCCTTTCATGCCCAATTGGTCATGTCCATGAAAGATACTTCTTAGACAAACACTGGAGAGTTTTGAAGTGATGGTGTTTCCTTTTTACTCCTCTGTGATTTTGGACTTTTAATATATTATACTCATTTGTATACTGGATACTGGCTATAACCTTGGAATCAGATACACCAAAACTGATAACAGGGAGCCTGTCACTCTAGTGCTCCTTCTGCTGAGCCCATGCACAATGGAGGAGTAAGCCATCTGATTCGAATACAAAGGGGACAAAAGGAAAAGGAGTAGACTGAGGCAAGGAGTCAGATAAGACTGGGATTGGAGGTGAAACACTGTGACTGGGAAGGGTAGGAGTGGGAGTTGGGTTAGTGGGTCAGGCATGGCTGGAACTGGTTGGCAAAGAGGCCAGAACTATGAACTAGTGTGGGGGGACAGGGCCAAAGGGAGGGGAGACAGCTCTGACAAGGAGCTGGGATGTGGCTGGAGAACTGGGATGGGATGGAGAAAGAAACAAGGAACAAGGGTGGGGGGTAAGGTGGAGTGTGAGCCAGGTTGGATGAGGAGCCCATGGAGGGAGACTGGGGACCAGCAGGATAGGGGTGGTGAAGAGGTAGAGACATATTGGATGAGGAGCTGAGAGCGGGAAACTGGGACTGGCTAGTCAAGGAGTCAGAGACTGGGTGTGGGGAAAGGGAGCGATTGTATGTGGAAAAAATAGAATGTGGTCATGTAATTAAAAACTGTATCATAACACAGTGCCAAGGGGCCCCAAATTAAATATGCACAGGCAGCCTTGCTTCTAGCATTTCTTCACTTCTGAATGCTTGAGTTTGCAGCCTTAACAAAGTTATTTTAGTGTAGTCTTTTGTGTGAAATATTTTATATATAACAACACTTAGAATAAAATTTTCAAAAGCACCAAAGTGACTTAGGAGCCCAAGTCCCATTTTCAGAAGAGACTTGGACACTTAGGACCCTAAGTCCCATTTGAAAATGGGATTTGGGCTCCTGAGTGACTGGTGCCTTTGAAACTTTTACCCATATTCTCTGACAAGTACTCTGACAGTTCAAATAGCTGCATTTATCTAAACACAGCAACACAAACAGATTCCAAAATACAAGAAATAAGCTGATTCAAGAGTTCTTCCAGAGAAGAGGACATAAACTCAAGTTCTATTAGACATAATGGTCATCATTTCAAAGTCCCAACAATTCTGATTATGGAAGGTCTTGAGTCAGTCCATGAGAGTCTTACACCAGGGAGCTTTTCTTCCAAAGTACATTTGCCACTACTTTATCTCCCTAGATGTATGCATTTTCTCAGTGTATATGAAATCTTTTAAAATCCCTTCATTTTGCAATGTGAATCAAGTTCAGATCTAAAAAAACAATTAGGATCTTAGCACCTTTTGAAAACACCTTTCCATTTTTTGACCACCTAGAAAGACTACCTCTCTTGTAGCAATCAGAAAATGTTAGAATCCAGATTTGCTGTCAGCAGGCATGACCTTGAATGGCTTTTCATTATATTTTCTGCATAAACTAGATCCTCTTTAGAATCTAGTGACAAAAGTTAAGAAGATTTTTTAAAAAGTTGGTTTTTATGTTTGTGAAAGGTGCCAGATTAACAGGTTGGGAAAGTGAAATTCCCCTTTTTAGCTGTAAAAAAAAGTATGGTACGACAGGCAGCAACACTATCAACTACCTGGAGGGGATAGTTCATCTGTTATATTGAGGCAGTTTCTAGGCCTCTTCATTGAGATTGCTAGCAAGGATGGCAGTGCCAAATGTGATGGTGATACCTTTCCACTAGAACCTGGACTGAGACAATCAGTCCATTTCACATGGGCCATTAAACGGCTTTCATTCACTACCAAATTGGGCTGGATTTAAACTATTGGACACATTATGAATGCCCTGAGCCAGCCACTCCCTTCCTGTTGGACTGGAGCCTCCCTTAACTGTAGGTCTGAGTGCTTCTGCTGCACTCTGGTTTTCAAACAGAAAGGAAGTGATACTATAATGATTACTAGGTCTTTGTGGATGGATATAGTTATTCTCAATACACTGCACTGAGGTACAGATATACTCATCCTGGCATTTCAAATGCCTCTGAGCTCCCCACAGGTACATCCCTTCTCTCTCTTATATAGTTTCCTCCCTCTTCTTCCTCATTAAGAGTCCTTACTTTAGCCCTCCACTCGGGCCTTTTGAACTACCTTACTCATTAGAACCAGTTGGCCATCTTTACTCTCCCCATCCACCTGGTCAGCAGCTGCCTGTTTCTTCAGCATACAGTTACACTGGGCTTCATATCTGAAAATTCCCTGGACTTCCCTGGGCAGAAGGAAACAGCTCTCACTGAGTGGACTAGTTAAGGGAGAGAATGTGCTTCCCCCTGGTGGAGGCTGAACAGATGAATACTAACTGCAGGGAGAAGTCCTGAGCCCCCCTGCTTCTGCCCTTTAGCAGCAATTCAGTGGTCCTGGGAAGTGGCTAACTCCCTAAGGATTAAGATTGAGCTATTGTATGTATAATTGACCCCACTGATTCTTTCTCCTGTGACCCTACGAATAAAGATGATGTAATAAGAATCAGAACATATAAGTACAGAACAGAGCACAGGCTCAATAGTTTGCCTTTGCCTGTTTTAAGAAAATGTCATTATAATTTAATTTAGAGTTCTGAAAAAATGAATGCTGTTTTCCCAGAAGCATCAGACTCCTCTTGTCAAGACAGTTTGCTAGTTTCTCACTGTCGTCCTGCCTGCTGCGTTATTTTCCCCGAAAAAATATTTTTATTGATGCAGTTAAAAAATGCAATTACTTATTAGAGAAAGTATTTTGTCTAGAGGCTCAGACAGGCATGATTAAAGGGGTACGAAGGAAAGGTGTACTGCATTTAGACTGTAATCAGTACTATAAAAACCCTACGTACACAGGAAATAGTTTTGTCAGGAGAAAAATTGGGGCATTCAGTCTACTTTATGCTACAATGTAATTTGTCAAGGTTAACTAGGTATTGTCAGCAGATATGATGTATGAATATCTTTTCTGAGGCTACATTCATTTTTCATTGATGGAGTACTCTAGATTCTGAAAGCTGTTTGATCATCTCTGAGACATATTAGGTTTTCCATTGAGCTGCTATGACTATACTAGGACATAAGCTCTTTGGGGCAGGGACTGTGACTTCTTGTATGTGGAGACAATGCCTAGCATCTTGTAAGCTCTAATGGAATACAAAGAAAAACAGGAGAAGAACAAGCTGGAGAAGGCAATGGACAGCAGTCTAGGGGTCAGTTCCTAGTAGAATAAGTTAATCTATAGGGGTTGAGAGAAGCAGCCCTCATAGACAGCATAGAGGCAGCAGCTGGAAACAAGAAACTTACTATGTAACCTGTATATTTGAGGCCCACACAGCCAATGGGGGCTGGGGCAGAGAAGAGGAGGGGTTATTTGGCTATGAGTTTTATATGGTTGGACCCCCAACCCACACTCAGGATTGCCTGCACATGGTCAGGACAGACCAATACATGCATCTGCTCCCCCCACACATACATACATTGTTTGGGGTGAGGTAAGGGAGCAGGGTTCCTGCAGCAGATGGAGATGCAGTCACATAATTGTTCTCTGCAGAGTAGGAGAAAGAACTTCATTTTGCTTCTCAACAAGAGGAACGCAGAAGATCGGAAGCACCCAGCTTCACAGGGGCTTTCATCCCACAGCTAGCTCTCCCCAAAACTATGCTGGGAAGGGAGAGAAGCTAGTCCCCTCACGCAATCACCAACCACAAGCTGGGGCCACAAGAGAGAGAGAGTAGAGCCAGCCTGGCCAGTTTACCTCTCTCCCTAGGCTTCAGAGCCAAAGCTCCATCCCAAGCCACAAGATCTGCACAACGATTTTTAGCGCCATAATGGAAGCCCATGCTAGTGAACCCAGGCTCTGAGACTCACTGCCACTCGCTGTGTAGATGTACCCGTTGGGTAATACAAACAGATGTATTATTAATCTGCTTGTGAGTTATGTTCCAAGCTTTTTCAGCACCAGTTAATTTAAAGTAACTTTGCTTTACAGAGCTATACAAATTCATGGTTGGAGAGAGGCTAGATAGTAGGGCTGTCGATTAATCGCAGTTAACTCACGCGATTAACTCAAAAAAATTACATTTTCATATATATTGTATTCTGTGTTGTAATTGAAATCAAAGTGTATATTATTTTGATTACAAATATTTGCACTGTAAAAATGATAAACAAAAGAAATAGTATTTTTCAGTTCATCTCATACAAGTGCCATTTACAAATGTAGATTTTTTTTGGTTACATAACTGCTCTCAAAAACAAAACAATGTAAAACTTCAGAGGCTACAAGCCAAGTTTGTTTACATTTACAGGAGATAATGCTGCTCTCTTCTTATGTCTCTTCATGCTTCAACCACCATTCCAAGGGACATGCGTCCATGCTGATGATGGGTTCTGCTCGATAACAATCCAAAGCAGTGCAGATCGATGCATGTTCATTTTCATCATCTCAATCAGATGCCACCAGTGGAAGGTTGATTTTCTTTGTTGTTGGTTTGGGTTCTGTAGTTTCCGCATTGGAGTGTTACTCTTTTAAGACTTCTGAAAGCATGCTCCACACCCAGTCCTGATCAGATTTTGGAAGGCCGAGTGCTGTAGCTATCTTTAGAAATCTCACATTGGTATCTTCTTTGCGTTTTGTAAAATCTACAGTGAAAATGAACATGTGCTAGGTCATCATCCAAGACTGCTATAACATGAAATATCTGACAGAATGCGGGTAAAACAGCATTATTTTTTTAATGAGCATTATCAGCATGGAAGCATGCCCTCTGGAATTGTGGCCAAAGCATGAAGGGGCATATGAATGTTTAGCATATCTGGCATGTAAATACTTTGCAATGCCGGCTACAACAGTGCCATGAGAATGCCTGTTCTCACTTTCAGGTGACATTGTAAACAAGAAGCGGGCAGCATTATCTCCAGCAAATGTAAACAAACTTGTTTGTCTGAGCGATCGGCTGAACAAGAAATAGGACTGAGTGGACTTGCAGGCTCTAAAATTTTACATGGTTTTATTTTTGAATGCAGGTTTTTGTACATAATTCTACATTTGTAAGTTCAACTTTCATAAAGAGACTGCACTACAGTACTTGTATTAGGTGAATTGAAAAATACTATTTCTTTTGTTTTTTTACAGTACAAATACTTGTAATCAATAATAAAAATAAAGGGAGCTCCGTACACTTGGTATTCAGTGTTGTAATTAAAATCAATATATTTGAAAATGTAGAAAACATCCAAAATATTTAAATAAATGGTATTCCATTATTGTTTAACTGTGTGATTAATCGTGCAATTAATTGTGATTAATTTTTTAATCACTTGACAGCCCTACTAGATAGCATTAAAAGTAAATCAAATTCAATGGAGCTATTTGGTTTACACCACTGGAGGATGTGGCCCTTAAGGTCAAACTTTCAAAGGTCTTTGGGTGCCTGAAGATTCAGATAGGTGCCTAGTGAGATTTTCAAAAGCACCTAGGCCCCTAACTGCCATTGGAATTTCTAATACCTTTAATAATCTAACTCTTACTGTTTATCCTTTGACCTATGGCAAACTTAATACACATACGATTCAGTTAGTAGTCTTAATAATCTTCCTAACAAGGCCCATAATGTTCTCAGGATTGGGCAAGATAGCCCATAGCATGTAGCCATGTGTGCAGAATACCCAAAGCGTGTGACTCTGGGTGAAGAAATTCCACCTTCAAGAATCCTTCCATTATCCTGTTGCTCTCAGCTTCCAAACAGAAAGAAAAGAAACATGGAGAGTAGAAAAGCCAAAAGAGCTGGTTGAGGAGTATCCTCATGTAACAGTGTGTTGGCTCTCCTGCACCCTTTGACCCCCAGATTCCTCACAGCTGATGGATCCATTAATGATACAGTGTAAGTTTTTCCAACTTCAGTGGATGGGATGATTCGGACACACAATTAAAATATATTTATTTCAATTTGTTATTTAACAAGGTGCACAGATGGTGTTAAAAGGCAGATAGAAGTGGTTAATCACCTGTGAATTTTAGGCATTTTCCTATGCCCATGGAGGAATTTAATCATACTTTTACTGCCTGGATTTCTCTACAATCATTTGCATTTCAATGGTAGTTTTCAATCAGTCACCCCAAAGAGCTTTGCAAATCATTTCATTCCAAAGTCATGAAGATCTGCCCATTTCCATATTCCTCGTGCAACAAATGTTTTTGGACCTGAAGTGTGGTATTCAGTATTCGTATTCATGCATGTCTCAACCTTTCTGCACCCTGAATTGTTTCATTTTACTGGACACCATCTGTTTCTTATGCCCAAACCAATTTGTATTCCATTTCAAAAGGTGTCCACTGTACTCTGCTTCCTGACCTTGCAAACCAATCGCCTGTGCAGTCAGTAACAAATACTTTCCTGAAATCTGGATGAATTATGTCAACGATTTCATCTTTCTCAATTCAGTAATGCACTGAAATAATCCTAGTACATTTTGTCATACCTGATTTTCCTTTCCTACAGATCCATGCAGGCTGCCCCTTACTAAATCACATCTCTAACTGAATTGTAATCTTGTCTTTTATAAATGTTTCCATTATCTTTCTGACTATTAAAGTCAGACTTACAAGTCTGTATTTCCTTGGATCCTCCCAATGTCTCTTTCTGACAGCTGTAGTAGTCACTCACCAGTCAAGTGTGATTCATATAAATATTATTGACGTGTTACCTAAAGAAAAAAAATTAGATATCTAGGAGAGTGTATTCCAGATGTTCAATAATAGTTTAAAAAATTCATTGTGATGAGTGGGATGGAGGATTCCTTTATTGCTGGCAGTTAGTGGCATTGATGGATCAGGGCTTAGCCATCCTCGGTATGGTCAAATAATTTCACTATGTGGGATTTTATATAGCTGCCGCTAAAATTCAATGAACTGATTCAGCGGACTCAGTATAAACTATAGCAATAACTTAAGATACCAAATCAATTTGGGTGCTTAAAGGCATAGGGAGAAGCAAGGTGCTTGCTCATGTCATCTTCCTTCATAGATGTGACTTTAACTGGGACTGTAAATCCAAAGCAATCAGAATGCTGGAGGATAAGGCTTTATAATGTGTGATTTAAGACTATTCTGAAAATCAGTGAGGATTTGAGTATGCCAACTCTAAAACATAATTGCAGTGCGATAAGAGTCCTTCCAAAAAGTTAGGAGGATATCTGTGAGAAGAATAAAAAGAAATTTGATTTCTTAAAGGCTACTTTTGAAGAGTGCTAGGCGAGAAAGCAACTGTAAAAAGAAGAAGCAGACCAAGTGACATATGTGGAGTGAGTAGGAGAGTTTGTGTTTGTCCGTGACTTGAGGATGATCTCCTTCAACTATTTCTGAATATAGCTGTATTCAGCTGCCATTATGTTATCAATCTACTTAGACTGTAAGACATTCAGAGCAGAGATCTGATTTGTCTTTGTACTTGTCTGTGAAGTGCTATACACACCAAGAGAGGAGGAGGAGACAAAGCTCTGGCTGGAGAAGAGAACCTTCTGACTGGAAATCTTGTTTGAAGATTCCTGTTTTGTGGTAATCTCTGTGAAACCTGCATTCCCATGCATAATACAGAATACTGCTTCTTCACAGAATGAAACAAATTTTACACAAATCATGGGCAATCTTCTCAGTAACTCGGGGGGAGGGGATGTCACTCCCACACCTACTTTACATTAGTGACTGTGGAAGATAAACTGACTGCCAACGTTTTAGATATGACTCATGGTTTTCAAATCATAAAGTTGTTGATACTGAATAAGTTCCATATTTACGTTCTGATTTTTAATATATACTTAAGGTGAAATCCTGGCTCTCTTGAAGTTGATGGGAACTTTGCTATTGATTTCAATGGAGCTAGGATTTCATCCTCTATTATACAGCTTTTATGAGGGTACTATCATGTTGTGGTGTAGGCAGGAACACGCGTGGTTACCACAGAGGTCAGAGTTCTTTAGTGATAACCCAGAGGAGACACAAGAAACATTACCCTTGGGTGTCATGAGACCTACAATAACCACCCTCTAAGGGCCTTTCAGCACATCTCCCTCTTTTAATTTCATGAACATTGTTAATATTGAAAAGGCCAAATGAAGTCAAAACATAAACCTGAATTGAGGACAAGGTAGTTGACTTGAACATCTGAGCCTGCTTGAAGGACTATTCTGCCTCATATTCAACTGGCTCTGCATTAATCTATTGTGCTCAATTCTCTTAACTTTTGGTTTACTCTTTTTTTCTTTGACTCTGGACTGGCCCATTTCCTTTACTCTCTCTCTGCCTCCATGCTTTTTTTATAGATTTATTCTTGGCTTCTGTCTGCCCTTTGGCTTCACACTGACTCTTTTTCTATTTGACTTTATTTTGTTTGTCTGTCTTTGAGCTGCTTTCCAGCTCTGGGCTCCCCAGTGGGACTAATTCACAATTAAAGATCTCTAGACCAGACTGACTTCCCTATTTTGTATTTTCAGATTTGTCAATGGCACATCTGTAGCTTTCATTACAACCTCGTACTACACCAGTGAGGGGACCAATATCTTTGCTGGATAATGCCAATTTGCATCCAGTCAGTTAATCAATTTTGCTTTCCTTTACCGCAAGTTAAAAGCTGGAGATTAGCAGGGGAAGGGAACAACTAGAGATAGCAAAAGTGCTCCTCTATGCCATAGGTTAGGAGATGGTAAGTGGAGTCCCATTCCGAGCAACTGAGGAGAAGCTTGCTTTTCTGTAGGTGCATTTTAAGGTTGAATTTTCAACCTGAAATTATGCACACACACAAAATGGAGGTCCCAGGCTCCACCCATCTTTAGGGTGACCAGATGTCCTGATTTTATAGGGACATTCCTGATTTTGGGGTCTTTTTCTTATATAGGCTCTTATTATCCCACACACACACACACCGTGTCCCGATTTTTCACATTTGCTGTCTGGTCACCCTACCCATCTTTTAAAGTTTTAAAAATCAGAAGGCGGGACAAAAACAAAAAAAGCAGGCAACAACAAAAACGACCAACCAAACAAACAAAAATTTATATATGTCTGTATAAAATGGCAGGAGTTTTAAACAAATCTGATTTTTGAGAGATCCCAGGGTTGGCGATAATATGCAGATTCCATATTTAAATTCTTAGCTTAAGAGTGAACTTAATACACTGTATTTTTTATTGAAATTTACAATAATTATATGGTATTCAAGGCAATTCATCTAACAAGTCCTGTAGTCTATCCTGGATCTGGTACTATTCAATATTTTCATTGAAGACTTGGATAATGGAAGGGAGACTATGCTTATAAAATATGCAGATGACATCAAGCTGGAAGGGGTTGCAAGCACTTTGGAGGACAGGATTAGAATCAAACGGACTAATAAACTAGAGAATTGATCTGAAATCAACAAGATGAAATTCAATAAAGACACATACAAAGTACAACATATAGGAAGGAAAAATCAAATGCACAAACACAAAATGGGGAATAACTGGGTAGGCAGTAATATTGCAGAAAAATATCTGGGGGTTATAGCGGATCATAAATTGAATATGAGCCAACGACATGACACAGTTGCAAAAAAGGCTAACGTTCTGGGGTACACAGGAATATCATATGTAAAACACTGGAGATAATTGTTATACTACTCGGCACTGGTAAAGCCTCAGCTGGAGTGTTGTGTCCAGTTCTAAATATAGTAATAAAGATGTGGACAAATAGAATCCAGAACGGCACTATTAAAATGATAAAAGGTTTAGAAAACATGACTTATGAGGAAAAGTTAAAAAAACTGGACATGTTTAGTCTTGAGAAACGAAGAGTGAGTGGGGACCTGAACAGTCTTCAAAAACATTAAGGGATGTTATAAAGAGGTTGTTTATCAGTTATTCTCTATGTCCACTGACAGTAGGGAAAGAAGTAATTGGCTTAATCTTCAGCAAGAGAGATTTAGGTTAGATAAGGTTAGATATTAGGAAAAGCTTTCTAACTATAAGGATAATTAAGTACTGGAATAAGCTTGTAAGAGCAGTTGTGGAATCCCTCTCACTAGAGGCTTTTAAGTACAGGTTAGGCAAATACCTGACAGGGACGGTCTAGGCTTACTTTGTCCTGCCTCAGCACAAGGGGTTGGATTTGATGACTTCTCAAAGTCCTTTCCAGCCCTATATTTTTATGATTCAATATCAGCAAATGATGTAGGACAAGTGATTGGTAACACATAAAAGAAAAACCAGAAGTTATAGCAATCCATAGGAAACTATTTGACCAAAGGGAAACAATTCCCTCTCCTAGACAATAACCTAGTTACATTCCCATTACAACTGAAGTGTTTCTCTACTATCAGGACAAGATTTTAGAGAAGGAGCTCAATTCGTTTTTAGTGTGACTTCTTTGAAGACAGTGGAGGTTCACCAAGGATAAATTCAACCCAGAGAGAAGGGGGCACTAAATAGAAACTAACCGTAAATAAAAATTAAAGTGGTTCCACTCTATAATAAACCATGGATTTCAACCCTCAGGGCTTACTCATATAAATGAATCCAGTACATACTGTGTCAAATAATAGCAAATAAATAGGGAATAAAAATAGACTCCCTTCAAACCAGAATTGGGCTCAAGCAACAAAATTTGGACTCAGATGTAGATGTCATACTCAACGATATGTGGAGTGTTCAGACTAGGGTTTTGAGTAAGACCATTTTAAAGATAGAGTCCATTTGCAAAATGGGGATCTGAATCTGGATTTGGGTGCAAATTTCAAACAATCCTGGTCCTCAGAGTTGGGGGATATTTGGATCAAGGTTTTTGGTTCAGGCGCATCTCCATTTAAAATACAAGCTTCCCTAAGTACAATTCTTACAGGAAAGAAACAACAATGTGACTGATCCTAGGCCATTCATTGGTATATCGTCCTGCCAATTGGGCCCTTTTATGAGAGGGCCGAAGTCCAGTGATTAGCACTTCTAATAAAATGCTAGAATCATTCCCAGATACGTTTTACATTATGAACCTGAAAAACATTTCTAAGTGAACTGGTAGAGAAAATGCACAAAAATAAATTATAATATTGTGCAGAGAAAAATACTCAAACACTGAAAACACAAAAAATACTGTACAGTAATGTCTAAATGTCAGGAATATCAGAAATAATTATAATAAAACCACTCTACATAAAAGCAGTATTGCCAGCCCCAAACATTCAAAAATCACGAGTCAGGCCTCAAAAATCATGAGATTTTAAAGAATATCTTGGGCTCTTTTGATTTGCCTTCTGGTTTCTGAGAATTTAGGTTTCACTCATGGCAAAGGTTTCTCTGCTGCCAGGAAGGCTGGAAATTATTATTTTTTTCTTTTAAAGCTGAGATTCTAATAAAATTGCTTGACTCCAGGAGCTGGGGCTTTATGAAAAAATACCACTTATTGAAAGACTCATGATAAAAATCATGAGAGTTAGCAACACTGTAAAAGAAGTTCTAGTTCAGGACCAGTGTATAATGGACACTCTTTGTGACGTGGGTTCCATACAGATCAGGGCCAGCTCCAGCATTTCTGCCGCCCCAAGCAAAAATTAAAATAAAATAAAAAAGCCGCGATCGCGATCGGCGGTGGCAATTGGAAACAAACAAACAAACAAAAAGCTGCAATCGGTGGCGGCAGTTCAGCAGCAGGTCCTTCGCTCCTAGAGGGAGTGAGGGACCTGCTGCCCCCGAATTGCCGCAGGTGCCGCCCCTCTCCCTTGGCCGCCCCAATCACCTGCTTGTTAAGCTGGTGCCTGGAGCCGGCACTGATACAGATACAACCCACCCAAATCTGAATTACCCAGACACCTCACTCTGCTTGCTGTCTACAAAGGCATTTGTTTGCTAGAACGAAAGGCCTTTTATTTGTTTGTGGATTGTAAATGGTTTGCAAACCTAACCAGACTGTCACTGAAAATATTTGTTTTCTAAGTAGATGCACAACATGCTGTTATACTTTACAGCAAGATAACTTGTGCTAAGAGATAGCATGCAGGCACTGATTTGTTTACTGTGATTCTTTCACAGCAAGTTGAACATGTGCTATTTTTTACATATTTTAATGTCAAAATAGATCATTTGGCAAAAAAACCAAAACAAATATGTGGAAAGAATGCTGAAGGAAAGAACTTCAATATGGGACCAGCTGTTTAAATTACATCAGTTTTTATGCACCATAACTTTAACAGTGCCTTCTTAAAGTAATTTACTTCATTTTAGGACGTATATTTGGAATCTTAGGACTCTCCCCAGAATGGTTCAAACAACAAGGTTGAGAAGGGCATACAGCACACATAACTGATTTAAAATGTATCCTGTTACTCACTCCACTCAACATGTACACAATAATTTGAGCCCACACCCTTATTAACACTGAGTAAGTGTCTCTCTGCAAGTACAGTAGTCCCAGGGAAGAAGTAAGTTGGGATGACTTTTAGAGTAAAATACTATTAAATGAGCAGAAGGGTGGTAGAATCTGACCTCTTATTTGTTTTTTTGAAACCCATTATATGATAATAAACTAGTGACCTTGCACAGGCATGAAATAGAGAGTCCCAGAAATTTCGGAAGACCACTGGAGAATAGTTCTGTATATATTACATGATTTCTCAGCTGATGATAGATATGCCAGACAGGGGTACTTAATGACCCACAGAGTAAGAGGCAAACGATTTATAGCCACTTAATACCCAAAAATGCACAGCCAGACTTATCAAAATCCACTAATTGTCTCACACCTAGGCTTACCTTTTAGCACTGTTGTGGGACTACCCTCCCACAAACCGATTCCCAAAATTGATTGTGATACTGATTTTGATTCACAGTACTGAGGATCAGATTGAGTCACAATATCTGGGACCAAATGCAGAAATTTCATTTGGATATGACCAGAAACTCCATTTTTGAAAAGGTGGATGACATTGACAATAGGAAAGATTTAGAAACAATTACTGGCTCTTCATTAATTGCCAAGATGCAATATTGAATTTGTGAATCCTAAATGTAAAACTGCTATTGTAAAATTGGAAGCAAAGGTTTATTAGCTACTTGAAAAATAGATGATACATCAATAAATGTATGGAAACAACTAAGTGTTATGATACTATGATACAGTATATGGAATACTGGGATTTGGAATAAAATGCAATTTTTAATTGGCAAAACTGTTTAGAATAAGGAACCTCAAATTTGTACAACATATTTGTTGTTAACTATATGGACACCATATACTCCATAGGCCCAATCCTTCTCCCATAGAAATTAATTGGAAATTTGCCATTGGTTTTCTTGAGCAAAGGATAGGACTCCAAATGAAATGTTCTGCAGTTAATAACTGGACATCTTTCAGTAACAAGCACCACTGGATTTCAGATGGACAAGGACTGAAAGGATCCTGTTGTTCAAATTGCAAGGATTTTCACCAAGTCAGAGAATCCCAAATATATCCGCTGCCTCACTTATGTACTATTGACTCACTGTGCCTCACTCAGGTCCACACTTTATCTTTCTGACCTGTTAATCTGTATCAGTCCCCATTATGAGTCCCTCCATCACATCACTTACAAGTCTCCTAACCACAACTTCAAGGTTCTTCTCAACTTACCCCCTCCCTACCTCTCCATGCTCATACTTTATCATGTCACCCCTGCCTCTTTCACTCTGGTTTGTCCCAGAAACACCTTCATGCTTACTTCCATGCCACTCGTCATGCACGGGTCACCCTCCCCAAAACAGTCTGTAAAGCTGCTGCCCTGGCCTCTTTCAAATCTCCCCTCAAGGCTATTTTTACCATGATGCCTGTGGGAAGCTTCCAACTGATAACAAATGGATGCCAATAGCAGTTTTGATATCTGTTTTTAAAATATTTTGTAACTTATAGATGAAAATATTGACTTGGCTCCATCTAGGAGTGCACGTAGCTAGTCTAGATAATCACATGATTCACTGTTACAAGAGAGGGAGGACAAGGATATCTTCTGTTAATTACACTCACTTGTTGCAGCTAGCCTTAAATTAGGTTTTATGTTTCTCAGGGCAGGTGCTTGCTTTTAAAATATGTTTGTACAAATGTCCCCTCTCCCCATCACCAGGGCCATGGGTGCTACTGTAAAACAAATAATAAACAACTTTCACCACGGTCAGATTCCAACTACAGACAAACACACTGGTATGATTTCTATGACAGTATCAATTTTGGAGACCTCCATTTCCCCAAACTTGCAATTTACTGTAGTATTTTTCTTGACTTGGAAAAGTTTCGAAAGGAATTTAGGTTGTGATTTTCAAAGCTAAGAGATTCAGCAGTACGAGTCCTACTGAAGTTAATAAGCAATCAAATTACTTGCCAATCAAAACTGTAGTCTTTTAGGGCTTGATTTTACTCCCATTCAACTCAGTGGCAAAATTGACATTGTCTTGAATGTAGGGTCAGGAACTTAGATTGTAAAGCCCAGAGCCTCAGAGGTATTTGAGGATCTGGGCCTAATTTCTTTGGTGCAGGAACTGTCTTCATCCTGCAATTTGGGCAGCACCAAACACATTGTCAGCAGTTACACACAATAACAATGTATTGTACTGTTTCTACAGTCTGATTAACACTGATGAAGGTGCCATGAGGAAACATACATTTCAGAACATGCACTCTTTTCTTCATGCCATTAGCATTGTTTAGTTCACTCTAAAAACAAACAAGGAGGTTATGTCTGCACTTGGAGCTGCGGTGTGTTTCCCAGCTCTAGGAAACAGACTCAAGCTAGCTGTCATGGAGCTAGTGTACTAATAATAGAGTGTAGCTGCAGCAGCATAAGCAGCAGGTATTGTAGCCATACCCATCCAAAACCAAAGGCACAGCTATCCGGGGCAGCTAGCCCATCTCGCGATTCTCACTGTTGCAGCTACCATTTATTTTTAGCATGCTACCTCAATTAGAGCTAGTGCAAGTATGTCTCTGTGAGCCAATCACAACTCCAGTGCCAAGTGTAGACAGACCCTCAGCTTACTTGTTTTGCTCTTCATGGCATGCAGAACTCAATGTTGTTTCACTGATACTGTGCATTGGCTTTCAGATCTGCAAGCGGCCACAGTTCTTGTTTGCTTTGTGCCCTTCGTGTAAACTGGGGTGTGAAAAGGCATCATAAATATTTCTTTACAATGTGGACACCCTGGTCACACAAGAAGCATGGGGCAGATTAGGGAATTGAAATCAGGTCTCTGGCATCCCCGTCTAGTATCTTAACTACTGGACTCTGTGGGCACTTTTACTGAGCTCACATCCACACCACCATTGAAATCCACAGTTTTCTATGCCAAAGTTAACTAGCTACTTACCCAGGTTTCACAGTTTTGGTACAGAAGAATATTCAATTATTCATGTAACCACCAGAGGGAGCTCAGAGGGGCCTATGAATGTAAAAGAGACACTGAAACTGGCAGAAAGAACCAGATTTAAAGACAGTGATGAACAGTATCATACTTTTTGCAACTTACCTAAGGCCGCCCCTAATGTTAGTCACTATTACTTATTTCTGTCCCTTTCTACATTTGGGATTCTATAGTTTTTGCCGTTAGTAAGTGTGACTTTTGCAGCAATTCATCTTAGGAATGTGTTAAATTTCACAAATTCAGGACTCTGTGAGACTGAAGACAAACTGAGTGTATGAAGCAGTTTGTTATGGAGCCAGTGGGCCTGGTCAATGTATGTTGGCATTTTCATTCCATTTGGCCCAAAACAACCACACAATATCCTGATCTTCATTTAACAAGTATCAGACGGGTAGCCGTGTTAGTCTGAATCTGTAAAAAGCAACAGAGGGTCCTGTGGCACCTTTGAGACTAACAGAAGTATTGGGAGCATAAGCTTTCGTGGATAAGAACCTCACTTCTTCAGATGCAAGTCTTCTTGCTTGCTTATGCTCCCAATACTTCTGTTAGTCTCAAAGGTGCCACAGGACCCTCTGTTTCATTTAACAAGCATTTCCCAGGGCTAAACTAACCAAAACAGGCCCTTCAGGTGAAGATACATGATTGAGCCCCTGCATGACAGAAGAGTCAGGGCCTGAGTCTCATCTACAGTAAGACCCTTTTCACCACTTTCCCAACCTGGTGTAAAGGGGCCTCAGTGTAAATGAGACTCAGTCCTTCAAATGCATCAGCTTCTTCACCCTGCCTGCCCCAGAGGCCTAGGTCATGCCAGTTAGGGGTGAAAAGTTCATTCCCATGGGTCTGAAGGAGCAGGGCTGGCTCCAGGTTTTTTGCCGCCCCAAGCAAAAAAAAAAGGGGGGGGGGGGCGGAGTGCCACTGCCGAAGCAAAAAAGCTGGAGTTCCGCCACCGAAGCAAAAAAAAATAAAAGCTGGAGTTCCGCCACTGAAGCAAAAAAACAAACAAACAACCCCCCCCACAAAAAAACAGAGTGCCTCCCCTTGAAAAGTGCTGCCCCAAGTACATGCTTGGAACGCTGGTCCCTGTGAAGGAGAGCAGGGAACATGCCCAGAACTGCTGCAAGTGTTTCTGGAAGGGAGTTGGGGAACTGGGGAGGAAGGATTCCTGTTAAACAGAAGGGCATAAGGATCTTGCAGTGTGGCATAAGGAACTTGCAATGTGCTCCAGCCAGGGCCGTAATCAAGGAAAGATGTCTCGATTCCCTGGGGGCTGGTGAATAGCCTCACTGAACGCTCAGAAGCAGCTTGTACTCTGCACCACACGGCAAGACAGCATGAGCAATAACCATCTACCTGTCACTGGTGGGCAGGATCTCCATGAGCACAATGCTCCCTGTGGTTGCAGGTTGGTCAGCACTGGGTGAATCTGCCCTGATGTTTTCTAAGGAGTACCATTAAGCACTGCATTTCACTGGGCACTTGCTACTCATTCATTTCCTATTTGAATCCGCTCATTTAATTTTGCTGACAACTTGGTGTTAAGATAAGGCCCTGTGTGTAATAACAAACTAAAATTAAGCTTCAAACAAATTATCTTTTAGGATTTAGAAGAATCTTATCTAGTTAGGGATTAAGCCACACTGCTTGTTTTAGGGCTTTAGCAGGCAATAGGGGATTTGCAAAAGGAAACTTTTTCAGAATGGTGCACAGCTATAATGCACAATAACTGGGGCTATGTGCATAATTCTCTGACTGCTAAAAAAAAAAAAACCCAAAGGCACCTAAACATCTAAAGTATAGCTTGAACTGATTACAGACCCAATGCAGCTGCTGCATGTCATCAGCTGCTACAGTTAAAGCTGCAATCTCATTGTGATTAACATATTTCTTCTCTGCTTGCTGCATCTTTGCTTATCAGTACAATGCTTAAACCACTTAGTGAACCTAGTGCTCCCCCTTATGCTAGTAAGAAACTAGCACCCATGTGGAGGTAGGGGGTGATGCTTTGTTAAATGTTACTCCACTACAAAGAGGACTCTACTAGATATTCGTCTCGAGCAAGGTTGTGAGAGAAAAGCAGCAGCAGCAGCAGCATTCCCATGGGGGTCCCCTAGCTAAATAATGGGAACCTAGCCCAGAGCTGTTAGAATGGGAAGAAACCTCTGAAGAAATGTGTTGACCTAAGAGGCGCTGGCAGCTAATGGGCTAAAGTGTGGCTAGTCTGAAGCACTGACTAAAGCCTATGGGCCTGCTTCACTTCCTCCTTTGAATGGTACATACTCAGGTAAGACTTCTCATTGCAGTTAATGGGACTACTTGTGTAAGTATTTAGTGCCAGGAATGGTGGCAGAATAGAGCGCCAAAGCAATACTTTGCATTGGCCAGTAATTAGTGCCTATATCTGAACATAAGGACAAGCAAGGAATAAGAAACGTTCCCCAAACTGTCTTGTTCCCACTCACCCACATGTTACTGCGGCATATGTTGGCATAACCACACTAGCTTTGATCTCTCTAGCATGGCTAAAAAAACCTGTGAAGCAGTGGCAGCACGGGCTTCAGTGTAGACTGTACAGGCACTCTGGAGACCCTGGGTACATCCATGCAGTGCAAGTCTGTACTGAAGGTGGTGCTACCACATCCTCACTGCTGTTTAGATGAAAGTTAGGGCAGGTATGCCTACCCATGCTGCAGTCACACCTCTGACTGCAGTGTAAACGCAGTCTAAATGAGCTTATGGATGGAGCTCCTCTTTATCTTTCCCTCCTGTCCATTTCCCTCCTTTCCACTTAACCGGTTGTTCATGCTGGCAGATGAAACGAGTGGGAAGAAAGAACAAGCAGAAACAGCCAGAGAAGCTGTAACTCCTACCAAGGGACAAATATGTGCATGGCTTTTAAACATGTTTTTCCTTGCAATTCTTGTTGTGCAGCAAATGCAGGGATCTGTGTAAAAACCAGAACTATGGAACAACTGAAGCATAGAAATCCCGTAAACACTCCATCTTAGATTTTCCATAAACCCCAGTGCTTGGTGGGATAGGACACTAGTCTTAGTAGGTTATTGACTATCTGTGCCAGGACCACGTACTTATCAATAATCCTGCTCATTGTGTACTCCAATACTGTCTTGGGAACATATTATCATGTAACCCTTCTGTCAGGTAGTTAGCAGCAACAAAAAGGGCCAGCTTTAATATTTCTAGGGTCCCTTAACCAGCTCGAGCCCCCACCTAGAAACCTTGGAAAACTAAACATACCCGCTGTGGGCAGCTGGCACTAGGCAGAACCTTCCTACTCTCAAGCACTTCAAAATAGCGTAAAAACAGGGCAATCTGTATTAGGAGAAAGGGAATGCAGTCATAAACTTGGGTAAGCACAGCAACAGAATATAGAAGCAAATAAAGAGTAAAGTACCCACCCCACCTCCTTTCAATAACTTTGGCAGTAGTCCATCTAACTCCCTTTCCATCCACTAGTGAGAATGTCCCACAGGTAATAGCCCCTTGGCTACACACCTTACCCATCCACCAAACCCTACTCACAGTATGGATCAGTAAGCAGCAGTAGTTCGAATGTCTCTTCGCAGAACTGTCTCTAGTCCCAAGAGAACTACATGCCTGTTCCCTGGGAGGTGCCACAGGCTGGGCCCAATTAGTGATTCAGCTTTATTAAGGTTGCAGTTAGGCAAGGACTCACCAAAGCCCACTTTGCTCTGCTGATGTCCTCTGTATCATCTCTCTCACTGGAAAGGATCCTTGAGCGGAGTTCTAGCTGCTTGAAAATGAGCTCTTTGCTCTCTGAGAGCCCACTACTCCCCAAAATCCAAGTTCATGGATAGCTGTGTGACTCCCAAAGTGTTACTAGAGGAATCATGAGTAAATAGACTATGTAATGAATCTCTTAGAGCAACACTTTTCCCTTTTCACCAATAGAAGGAATAAAGAGCTCTTTTCACTCTGGAGCTTCTGGCCAGGGGGCCAGGGCCGGTGCTACCATTTAGGCAAACTAGGTGGTTGCCTAGAGCGCCAAGATTTGGGGCGCCAAAAAGCAGTGCCCCCAATTTTTTTTACAGCGTTCCTACGCCCCCTCCCCGAGCACACGATCGCCGCTCCACTTCTCCCGCTTCCCAGACTTGCAGCGCCAATCAGTTGTTTGGCGCTGCAAGTCTGGGAGGGGAGGAGAATTAGAGTGGGGGCGGTGTGCTCAGGGAGGAGACGGAGCAGAGGTTAGCTGGGGGGAACACCTCAGGACGGGGGGGGGGGGGGGGGGGGGGGGGCACATCAGGGTGGAGGGGGGGCGGGGAGCTGCCGCAGGGCTGGGGGGGTGTGCAAGGTGGAAGTTTCACCTAGGGCGTGAAACTTCCTTGCACCAGCCCTGCAGGGGGCTAACAATCATGTAAGTTAGAACTGGGAAAGTGACCTGCAAGCGGAGGATATACGTTTTTGGTAGATTAAAGGCTTCCGATAATTTGGAACACAAATACCTGATAATTCTGGTTCACTTTCTGATAGGTCAGTGTTACTGGCTGCTACAGATGCAAGGAAATTGAGAATGCTAGTTGACCCTATATAGCTGGTGTTCTCTACATTGAATTAGATTAAGCTCAGAAGACATCTGAAAGTCTATGGAAGATCAATACTCTTCCCCCCGCCCCAAAAAAGATTTGAAAATCCCCCTTCTCCCTTTAGCGATCCATGGCTCCTTACATTATTTAACGTTGATATTGTGGTAGCCCCTAATGGCCACAAGCAAGTTGGACCCCATTGTAGGCACTCTACAGACACATAAACAGCAGTCCCTGCCCACCAAACCATGGCCTTACTTATAGCAGTGGTTGTGGAGGCCTTTTCTTTACCTTTAACACATCTCTCCTCAGGCTGATGACTCTTTATGTTCAATTTTTAACATATAGTGCCTCATATTTTGTATGAGCCCTTCCATGTGAGTGGGTATACAGCCTTTTGTATACTAGATGCTTTTGTATGAAAGACTTTCCAAAAACTGTACTTCAAACTAAGAACAACAGAGGGAGTGAATGACTCTGGTGAATCGCAGTGAGATACAAAACCTTTCACCAATAATAATTCTTTGCATTTCTCTAGCATCTTTCATCTAATAGGATCTAATGCCACTTGATAATGACTCAGGCTGATAATGACTGAATCACATCAACACGTATGGAGACTGATCTAGCTTCTCAATTCTACAGCTGGTCTCTTTAGGTCAGGTCAGGGCTGAAGCACAGTGCTGAGAAATTTACACTGTTGCTGCTCACAATGGACCAATTCTGCAGATAATCCGAGGGCTTCTTTCTTCAGATCCATTAATCGATCACCTTTCACAAGCACTAAATTCACACGAAAAGATCTAAGAATGATAAATCTTGCTTTAAATTAGACAAAGATCAGAACTAAAGCCTTGTACTGACCCCGGAAGTAGATTGTGAGCCAGTGGAAGGAACAGAGGATGGCCAATATGATCACAGTGGCCTGCCCCTTTGAGGAGTTAGGTGGCAGTATGCTGCACAGGCTGGGAGTCCCCGGACTGTTTTTACATTCATCCTTAAGTGCACTGCACTCAGATGGGCTGCACAGCCTCCTTCTAAAGGGAAGAAAAAGTGAGGTTACTTGGAGAGGGTCAACTCTGCATAGTCCCACGTGTGGGATCAAGGCATCTGCACCTGGAATCTTCTAGAGCAGGGGCGGGCAAATATTTTGGCCTGAAGGCCACATTGGGGTTCCAAAATTGTATGGAGGGCTGGTTAGGGGAGGCTGTGCCTCCCCAAACAGCCAGGCGTGGCCCAGCCCCATATCCAACCCCCCCGCTTCTTGCTCTCTGATGCCCCCCCCCCGGGACTCCTGCCCCATCCAACCCTCCCGTTCCCTGTCCCCTGACGCCCCCTGGGAATCCCCACCCCATCCACCCCTCCCTGTCCGCTGCCCGCACCTGGACCCCCCCGCCCCTGACTGCCCCCCGCCGCCTCCTCTCATTCCTGACTGGCCCCTGGGACCCCTGCCCCATCCAACCACCCCTTCTCCATGACTGGAACCTCTGCCGCTGACTGCCCCCCACCACCCCATCCAACCCCTCCCTCCTTCCTGACTGCCCCCCTGCCCCCATTCAACCCTCTTGTTCCCCGCCCTCTGACTGCCCCCTATCCACACCCCCGCCCCCGATCACCACCCCAAACTCTCCTGCCCCCTTACCGCGCCGCCCAGAGCACCAGGACAGGCAGCCATGCCGCCCAGCTGGAGCCAGCCACATCACCGCGCAGCACAGAGCACCGGGTCAGGCCACGGCTCTGCAGCTGCACGGCCCGGCAAGAGCTCGCAGCCCCCAGGGCATTGCACCGGCAATGCAGTGAGCTGAGGCTGTGGGGGAGGAGTAACAACAGGAGAGGGGCTGGGGGCTAGCAGGAGCTCAGGGGCCAGGCTGGAGGGTCCCGCGGGCCAGATGTGGCCTGTGGGCCATAGTTTGCCCACCTCTATTCTAGAGATCAGTGTCCAAAGGAGCAGCTCATTCACTCCCACTCACTCCCCTCCCTTGTGCAGGGTTCTGAGGGCATTAATGGGCGGGGGGAGCCCCAGCTCTCTATCAGTTCCTTCTAACCATCAAAAGCACAGCGAGTTTGGACTGATTACACACAGGTCCTTGATGCTTCCCCTGTCATTTTCTCTTTTCTTCTGCCTTTTGGGGGGTATTATTGTTTGCAGTTAGATTGTGAGTTTCTAAGTAGCTTTTATGTATTGAAAAATTAAGGGTGCCCATATGGCATGGGTATCATCTGGGCCTCCAGGAATTGAAGGCCACCTCAGACCCTGGCTGACAGGGAGGCTGTTTGGGTCCAGTAAACCAAGTGTAACAATGTGTATAGGCAGCAGTGACTCTGGACAGGGCCGACCCTAGGGGGATGTGGGGCCCAGGACAAATCAGCCTTCCCGCTAGTCTCCTCACCTGACACGCCCACCCGCCCAACCACTGCTCACTTCCTCTTGTCTGCCCGCCTGCTGCTCACCTCCTCACCTGCCTGCCCGCTGCTCACCTCCCTGCTAGTCCTTGCTGTCTGTCCGGGGCGCCCCCCCTCCATCCACCCGCCTGCCACTCGCATCCCCGTTCGCCTCCTCACCCCGCCCACCTCCTCACCTGAATATTGTGACAAATGGCATCTCCATCATACTTTGGTCGGGACAAAGGGCTAAATATCAGGACAGTCCTGATTTTATCGAAGCGCAGGGCCCACCAAAGTGCGGGGTCTGGGGCAGTCACCCCAATTTGCCCTATCCAAGGGACGCCCTATCCAAAGGTCACTCTGGAGACTGACCTGTAGCTAGGTAGCCTGTACAGTGAGAGCAGAATAGCAAGACAGAGTATCCTGCACCAGTTGAAGCAGTCCCTTCACATAATTTCCTGAGAGGGCACATAACTGATCCATTGGTAACCACCAGCCCGCTGTCTCTTTCAGCATTCAGCCAAGCAGGTGCGGAAAGGACTCCCTCTGCAGACAGTCAATGTCCTCTTTAGGCAGAGAGCTCACTGTTGAGTAACGTAAGACCTATTCTACCCCTACCCAATCCAAGGTGAATATGTTATTTCAGCCACACTCCAAACATTTTCTTACCTGAAGAGTGAAAGATCTTACCTGAACAGTTGTTTGGTGTGCAGAGTACATATTTGGTGTAAATTCTTCTTTTTACCTCTCTTGAATTTCCATCTGTTTTTCCTGTACTGTTATGAGAATAATTTCTTACATTTGGTTGCAATGAAATTACTGGAGAAAATCCAAATGTATTTACACAGGGATTTGAATTCATTGTCATGGGAGGAAATGCAAATATTTTGGTGGTAAATGTCAAAAGACAAAAAAAATCTCTCTTGTAAAAGATGTAAATACAATCAAATGCTTTGTAGTCAGTTTATGAAGTTGAGCATTATTTTGCTATTTCTGTAAGTTGTAAATACCAGTATGTTCCGCATAACCTTGTATGTTATTGAAAAGAGCTTAAGTTTGCTTTGCTTCTGTCTTTTGCCATGACCCCCAATATTGTATTTCACTGCACCTGCAGAAATGGATCTCATTTTATGTGCGTGCTTGATAAACCATTAACGTCTTTGTATGCGTATGTGTGAAAAAGTGTGTGGGTGTTAGGAAAGAGAAGGAGAAGCAGTAACAAAAGTAGGAAGAGAAAAACCTTTACGAAACCTTTTATCCCCCTGATTTTTACAGTTGTAATACGGATGCAGCATCCAACATTGAATGTTTTAAACAATTTAAAAAAAAAAATTTTTAGTTTGGGGTTTGATTTGTTTGATGCCAGAGAACAAGCTTAAGCAGCAAAATATGTTGTCTAAGAAGAAAGCAACACAGCCCACAATCAAAACTATGCACTCCACTTGAGGGGTGGGAAATGCACTAACTGGTCAGCAATGGGAGGGTACGTAGCCTTTTGTATAGGCTAGTATATGATAGTATGTACATAAGTGTGTATGTAACACCCTTGAGTGTGGGGGATATCAGCAAAGACAAAAGCACAGAAGGTACATACCATTTGCCCTTCCTAGTACCCAAATTAAGCTCACAGAAAGAAGTGAATGCCTTTAGCAGAACTGTGTGATTGTTAGGTCTGCTACCTATTTGGCCTTTAGGCCTAAAGTTGTTTTCAAATTTGTGCTTATTAAACAATTGATTTTAAAACATTTTGGCACCATGAAAGATATGAAAGTGTAACATACCTGCATATTTAGGTGAGGAAATGAGAAGCACTAGACTAAGTGATTACAGAATGACTGGCTTTCTATTTGCACTACATTACCTTTTCTTATTGCAAATATTATTTACTTTTGGCATGTGTTCTGGAACTTTTTTTGAGAACACCTTTGATCCATGGATTTCTAGCATCTGTCTATTCCAACACAACATGGGTGTTGAATCTAATATGGACTGAACAGAACAGGAGTTAGTAGATACAATGAATACTTGGGCACACTAGGGGAACATGGAGAAGGAGTCTAGAGAAGAACAACAGACAAAGAGAGCAGAGGAATTAATCCCTAGTGAAGGCTTGCTTCCTGCATAAATATGCAATATTTCTCATTATAAGGATTTCTTGGGTTTTTGAATACCTCACTTTGCAATCCTCATATGGAAAATTGATTAAGATCAGCTCTTTCCCTTTTCCCATCTCAGCCCAGAATAGGATCACAGATCCCCAAAGGCCAAAAGTTATTGGACGGGCCCAAATAATTTTTTTTAAACATTATCTTCTGGTTTTTGGTCTGTGCTTTGATTTATTTGAACTCCTCCAGCCACTCCTAGAGTTTCTATCTGAGAGAGACAGTTACTGCTATGGAATACTATGGGGAGAATGACAGTTGCTCCAGACCCTGTGGCCCAAATCATTTCAGGGTTTGTAGCCTAATACATTAATCGTCTCTTTAAAAAAATCAACTTGTATCCAGTACTGATTATGGATCACATATTTAGTATGTTCTTGGTGAGAAATAATAGTAGTCCACTGCATTAGGTACAATCTGCAATTTCCAAACACTATCAAGATGAAATGCTCTATATGGTAATCAAAGTCTCAGCCTCTTAGCCTAGTTATATTAGATGGAATATATGGGCCAAAAGAATCAAAGGTGTTAATATGATCCTTTCATTGTCCATCATTAAACAGCATTAAACCAGGGTCAGGGTTTGATTTACAGAGACCTAAGCCTGCTTAGTACCATGGCAAACACCATTAAAAGTATTTTTAACTTTTTATTAAAGATACAGAAAAGAAGGTGGGGAAGGTTAAAGCATTTGAAATATAGAGTATTAAGGAAGGCTTTCATTTTAACAACCTTCCTTGCTTCCTTCCCTCTAGCTGGAGAGAGTTTTTAAAAGGAGCCCTCCCCCCACCCCTAACCACTTATTAGATGGTAATAATTGTTCTTTTGGGGGAGGAGAGAAGAATTGGCTGGAGCTGTTATTGCAAAACTCCAATTCCGTTTCCTAAAAGACAAAACCAGACAAACACACACAAGAGGAGAGAGAAAAGACCAGCAAAGAGACAACATGGAGCTTCTGCCTCTGGTGTTGACGCCAATGCTTAATTTGTGCCAGGACTTGCCAATTCATAGCCCCAGCACCTCTGGGCTTGCTGCCTGAGTTATGTAAAAATAAAAAGTAAAAAAATTGCTTGCCCCCCAGCACCTCTTTTATTACAAATTAAACACTGGTTGGCTCTCATGTCCAGCCTCATCGTTGGAGTATAGTCTTGGCTGACAAAACAAAAGGCAAAAGGAGAGAGATAGGAAAAGAAAGAAAGAAAGCTGGGGTGAGGGGGAAAGGACATACAAAGGGGGATGTGTGTGTGTGACAAAATCTCACATCCCAGATGGTGTCTGGGATTTAGCTGAGGCTGGTCGGGTGGAGGTGGCAATATCATCCAGGTTCCTCTCTCTCTTCCGCTCAGAACATTTCTTGGGATTAGGACAATGAAGGCCCAGTTTCTTCTACTTGATTTTTTTCCTTCAAAGTCTTTTCGTTTCATAGTAATGTAGGGCTGGGAAGGACCTCAAAAGGTCATCAAGTCCAGCCCCTTGCTCTGAGGCAGGGCCAAGTAAATCTAGAGCATCCCTGACATGTGTTTGTCCAACCTGCTCTTAAAAACCTCCAACAACAGGGATTCCACAATCTGCCTTGGAAGCCTGTTCCAGAACTTAACTACCCTTAACTATTAGAAAGCTTTCCTAATAACTAATCTAAACTCTCCCTTGCTGCAGATTAAGCCCACTGCTTCTTGCCATACCTTCAAGTGGACTTGGAAAACAGTTAATCACAACAGTCCTCTATAACATCCCTTAACATATTTGAAGCATTTTTATCAGGGCCCCCTTCAGTCTTCTTTTCCAAAGACTAAACATATCTAGTTTTTTAACTTTTCCTCATAGGTCATGTTTTCTAAACCTGTTACTATTTTTGTTGCTCTTCTCTGGACTTTCTCCTATTTGTCCACATCTTTCCTAGAGCGTGGCACCCAGAACAGGACACCATGCCCCAACTGAGGCCTCACCAGTGAGGAGTAAGAAGCCCAAAAAGGAGCCATGGGTGGAATAGCTCATTCCATCATTATTTTGTCCTCCAAGTAGGCCTAATTTCCAACACACCAAGTTTGGTCCATTAATTTTCAGTCCCATGCTTCTCTTGTTTTCTTGGTGCAATTTTAACAATCCTTGAATTTTATCAGTAGGCCTTTTTATTTGGACAAATGCAATTTTTCTCTTTTGTACCTTTTCCCATCAACATTTGTTGTAATAAGTGAGTGATATTTTACGAACTTTCACTCACTTCTTACATTTAGCTCATCATTAGGCTAAATTTGTAAGCTCAATTATTACAACAGCCCTCCTTTATGTCCCACTATCCATCAACCTCTGGGCACACCACTTCACCACCCTGGCAGGCACAGAAGGGATGTATATGTAAGGCTTGCTGTCATCAGCATACAGCTGCCATTGCAGCCCATACTTCCTCCAGGCTGTTTTCCATTAAACATGTGAAGTCTGGAGCCATATACTTAACCAATAATGGATGGTAAATACTTTATTAACCACTGACCTTGCATTTACCAGAATGAATTAGAGAAATAATTGCAAGAGAACTCCTGCAGCTGGAGGATGATTCAACTCTTGATAGGACTGCTGAGTTAGTTAAAAGAATTGAAAAAGCCATTGAAGTTAGAAAATCACCACTTCTCACACAATCCAGCACTAATGTGCCAGCAGGAAATAGAAATGATATTCAGAGGGGAGAAAAAAAGGCCACAGTTGCAAATGAACAGAAATGCAGGCTGCATTACCAAAAGCAAAACACAATTATTTCAGCATGGTGATGTCAGTCTGCCCAAAATGCCCTTCAAAAATGCAAATGGCAAACAATGGACTGAAAAGGGCATTCTGCTAAAGTGTGCAGATCCTGCACAGATTAATTATCCCTTAGGGTGACTCTGAAGACGAAAGTGACGTGGATTTTGTTCTCTCTGTAACCTCAGGAATAAGTAGAGGCCCGACATGCACTGTAATTAGCAGCTATGCAGCAAAAATATTTAATAGACTCAATCTGCATATTTTGTCATTCCTGAACCTTCAGCTTTATTTAAAAGCAAATAATGTAGGCTTCTGTCACAGGAGTCATACACTGCTGGGGTGCCCCCTCCTGGCTGCTCTGGGAATTAGCTCCTTCCAGGTTTGACACTCCCTTCCGTCACTCATTTGTATGCCCCACAGCCTCTCTATGCAACTCAGAGTGTTCACTCTTTGTGGCTTGGCCCTCCAGCCAGATCACTATGTGTTTTCCCCTTTCAAAGGGGGGTAATCAAAGTCTCTCCGTACAAATGGTCTTAGGTAGCTTTCCTATTCAATGCCCTGACTGTGCCATTTCCCCAGGGGATGGTAGGGGAACCCAGGTGGGTCCACCTGCCCACTACTCTGGATTCCAGCCCAGGGACCCTACAACCTGCAGTCAAGGTCTGCACTGTCACAAACCTCACTGCTTTTCCCAGGTCTGTTTTCAGGCTCCTTCTTCACCCTCCTCTGGGTATACCCTTTCCTCACGGCCAGGATCCCAGGGCTTCTATTTGCCTCCTGTTTTTTCCCTTTCCCTCTCTAAGCACAGGGAGTGACTACAGGCCTTCTGTTCTCAGCTTCCTAGCTTGTACCAGCCCAGCCTACATCTGCTCAGCTGAGCTTTATCTTCCATTAGGGTTTGTACAGCGATCCTAATTCTCCCCCAGGCATGGCCTACTAGGTTAATTTGCCCCTTCCAAGCAACCTTAACCCTTCAGGTGAGATGTGCAGTGAGCACCGCATTACAGCCCCCCACACATCTAGCCTGTCACTAACTCTTGTCACTTTTTTCTCCACATTTCGAAAATCTGACCCTTCCTTTCCCTCCTATTGACTGAAGCACTTTTCTACTGCCTGGTCATCTCTAGTCTTGTCTACTGTATCCTTTTCCTCTCCAGTATCCCTTAGGCCCTTATTGCTTCCTCTCAATCCATCAAAAACATTACATTCCTTGTCTACCAGTCAGACCACAGCACTTCCATCTTTGGATTATTCTAACAATATCAAGTCCTTAAACATCCTTGCCTTCAAGGCCCTGCATAACATCTTGGCTCTCCTTTCCTATGATGTTCCCTCTGGTCATTTTTCACTCTGAACAAGGATACCAACCTCAACAAGCCCTTTGGCTTCTTTTTACATGAGTCTTTGTACAGTCTTCTATGGACCTCTCGAGGTCCCTTCCAGTCCTATAATCTATGAATCTATGAATGACCTCTAATTCCCCGTGCACCAGGCCACCACTTTTCCTCATTTAGAGCCCTCTTGAAGACCCATTTCTTCAGTGGGGGAGGAGGGAAAATATTAGATTTAAAAAAATTATCTAGGCCAGGAATTCTCCAAATGTTTCATAGTGTGGACCTCAACTTAAGAGAGGTTGTCTTCTGGACACCTCTCTTCCCTTTCATTATCTCAGAGAACACCTCCTCCCATATTTATGATTCTTGAGGATTTATGAACAGCAATTGGTTACATGGAAAAGTAATAGTAGGAAAGTGCCTCAAGTATTCTTTGCTGTCTATTCATGTGATGAAGCAGCTGGAAACAAGGAGGAGGAGCCAGCACCATGTGACCAGTCAGTATTTTCATAGCTTTCAAGGATAGAAGGGAGCATTAGATAATCTAGCATGATCTCCAACCTTTGCAGACCACAGGTGATCCATGGATTTGAGAGCCATTGATTAGTGATGATTCCTTCTTCTAGGTTTCTCAGCTTGGGACTTTCAATACCAGGTAGATGAAAAGGCCCTAAAGCTAGTACCTGCAGTGAGAAATAGGAATAGAAGCCTTAGAGAAAGACGTTAGGAAACACTAGGCAGCAGGATCTGATTTTTGGGAAAGAAATAGCGAGCCCACCAAAGGAATGTATAAACTGTGGGGAAAGACATGTTTTGATTTAATCATATGCTCAAACTGTGATGTTGCTTTAGTAAACAAGGTCCCAAAGAGTGGTGGTTTGACTTGCAAGCCTCCGGGGACAGCTTTTGAGAAGACAAGAAGGGAAAACTGAGGCAACAGCACAGTCTGACAGTAGCTCAAGTAAAATCTTGTTTGATGTAAAAGACATTTGTGGTACTCTAAGTCTGATCATACATTGTAAGGAACTAGGGCATAGACAGTCTTGCTTAACAGTCACAGCTGGGTTGGAGTCCACAGTAGTCAGTGAGCAGGGGTCAGAGACTACTAGAGGCAGGTTTAATAAGCCAGACTCCTTGTCAAAGTAAGGCCAGCATCAGAGACCAGAGATTGTACCAGGCTGTAATCAGGAGGCAGGACTAAGGGTCAGAGTCAGAGTCAGAGACCAGTGGTAATACCTGGCTAGAGTTAAACATCAGGCAGTGAGGTGTGGAATCATAGCAGACCCAAAGTCTGTATCATTGCCTAGACAACTTTCTGGGCCACTCTCCAGGGTTAAATAGGGTGGTTGGCCAATCAGTGGGCTGCAAAGTACTGTCACACTGGCTCTCTTGGGTGGTACTTCCTATGGTGCCTATTCTCCACAGTGCTATCTGTTTATAACACCATATGAGCTCCTGGGGGCACTGTGGGAATGTCAGCTGTCCCAGCCTCTACAGTGCTAGGTTCTAGTCCTCGCATCCTTACCTACACAATCCTAAAGCAAATGGAGCTATGTTTGAAAAACTGAAGGGGGTGGGAGGAGAGACAGAGTGTCTCTAGAGTTGCCTCAGAAAAATGGTCAGGTTTTTGGATATGATGTATTTAATGATGACATTCCAACGTTTATTCTTGTTATATCCAAATAATTTAAAAGAATGTAATAAAATTCAGCAAGTCATAAGAAAGAGTCAGTTTCAGATACAAACACCCATAAGGTTATTTTAGAGTTTGATTACTACTATACCTCTTAATTATAAATGTATAAAGTCTACTTAACTATTTTACAGTTTGAAAGTTCAGATTTTTTTTATTTTTTCAAAGACAGAAGAGGAGTTACATTTAATGCTAACTGAATTGATCAGGAAATAGTAGCTGCAATATACATGTGATAACACTAGGGTGGGTGTGAGGAAAGCGTGTGAAGGAACAAGAGAACAGCAAGATGAGAGAGAGAACAAGAGAGCTGAATAAATAAAGCACCTTAAGTCTACTCATTTTTCATTACTGCAGCCAAAATACAACACTGGATCTTTCTGCACAGAGTGAATAAAAGAAATCAGAGATGGAAAAGATTTGTTAGGTCAGCTAGTGTGTCCCCTTGATGGTACAAGATATATTGCTTTCTCCATTCTTGTTTTAAATATTTTAAGTGGTAGCGTTTCCACCATTACTTTTGGGAGCCATAGCTACTACCTATCATCTGGTCAACATGCCTCCCTTGATAAGACTCTAATGTAGGGTCTGTTACATGCTTCTTAGCACCGTGCTTTCATGCAGACATAAGCAAGAAGCAAATCTTTATTTAAAGAGCTACTGGCTTCTGGGTCCGTGTCAATTTCTCAGCCCTTTCCCATGGTTCTTTTAGCACACACCCAGTTTAGTCATTAGTACGTTGTCATTGTGGACCAGCTGCACATATGGACACAAGGGCTGGCTTGTCCTTAATGTTTGGTAGTAGTAGAGAAGAGACAAAAGATTCTTTGCTCTGCAGCTGACACGAGGAGAGTTGAGGTTACGGAATCACACATGTAGGATGTCACTCCCATGCTGTCTTGCTGGAGCTCTGGTGTTTCTGCACTGGCATACATTGCAGATTCAGCAAACGTTGATGTTAATCATAAAGAAAGACCACAGGCTCAGTTCTGTGGCTAAGGCTCGGCCAGGTTTATTGTCAATAAGGCACGGTCTCAGTACCCCATCCAGCCAGTCACATGTACACTAACCCATGTATGTTGGTAACAATGTATCAGCTCAATCAACGCAGTACTGACCCCTAGGCCCATATAAAGCTGCCCCTCCTACCACTCTCCTTTTCTACATTGATACAAACAAGTTATGTATTACATTTCAGATGTTATCAGTTGCCATCCTTGTACCTGATTGTCAAACAAAACAGCCTCATCTATTATTCTATCATTCCATCTTTATCTTGCAAGGGGCTGTGTGTTCCTTTCTCTTAGTAATATGTTTAGGTTTGTTAGCTGATACCTAATGCTTACTATTCTAACAAGGCCTACTTTGGTTCACAGCCTTACTGTGGTTCATACTTTTAGCCATGCCTAGTGCTCCATCCAGGCCTACAAGATGTGGGCTCTATTATCACTGAAGCCTGAAGAACTCCAGTGTTTTGTTGTAAATATTTCTTGAAAAATCAAGCTGGGACATCGTTACCTCATACTGGGTGCTTCAACTTTCTGAGCAAAACCCTCATCATTTTAACATACAAAGTGCATCATTATTTGTCTCATTAACTACTTTTTATTCATATAATTAAAGAGTACATATGTGTATTAATAGCACAGATTGTCATTATCTCCTTACCAAAAAGAGCTAAATGTATATACAGCCTTAAAATACTCTTCCATTGTAGCCTGCATACCGTATTAAATGTATTTTATATAAATTACTGCATTTTACATAAGTTTATGCATTTTAAAATACATAAAAACTATACCAAATGGTATGTTGTGTTATCCTTTGCCAGTGTCCTTGTACTTTCCCGATGTTTCTGATAGTCTCAGTGAAATGATGGGGTATGTGTAATTTATTTACTACTCAAAAACAAAGTTATATTACAGAATATAGGCAATGGAGATAATATAGTAGCTGTATTTGGATAGACAGAAGAAAACTTGTAGTTTATTTTATTGAAGTTTTGCACTTTATGTTTTAGATGCTTGGTTACTTTCACAACAAAATCCAACACCTCCTTTTACCCCCTTTTTTAATTTCAGTTTTTACAATTGTGTTATAGATCAGCTCCTTGAAGCAGGAACAGTGGAGACTAGGAATTTCAAGGATCCTTCCCAGATACTAATTTATTTAACAATGGGAGGCTTAATGTGATCCCTTTTCTTCATTCACTTATTTCCCTTCAACCTCCCTCCTAGTTCCTTTGATCTAACTACACCTTTAGACACTATTCAGCAGAAAAGGTAGGCCACCTTACAACTACACACTCACTGCAGAAGCTGTGAAAAGGCTGATGATCTCAGCTTTCTGGGCAACCAACCTATTCAGCAGAAACATCAGTCTAGCCAAATAATCTGTTTTCATCAGTTCTTCAGGTCCCATGGGAATGAGCTAGCCTCTGTAGATCACTTTGTCTCTGTAGCCATGGTTGTAATAATAGGACAATGTTAATTTCACTGACCCTGATAGCTGAGCCTGAAATCCTCTTCCTTACCCACAAGTGAGTACACCCCACCCCCCAAAAAATATAGTCTCTTGCCATTGCGGGGGAGGGGGGGGAGGGGGAATTCCTGACCACCATCATCTCTCTTAAAGTCAGGTTGTGGGTTTCAGGATTCATTTTTATTGCCTGTAAGTTTTCTCATTTATGGTTCTTCCCAAATGCGTGATACAGACCGTGCTCAAAAAGGCTGGTTATGTATATAACACTGGCAATGATCCCTGAAAGAAAGAGTTAGCACACTGGGAAATGATCCTCTTGGACAGAAAACAAAAATGTATTTACATTTTCGTACTGGATACATATTACAGAGCAGCTACATTGTGTACAATGTTTTCTGACAGCTCCGAAATTTAAAGAGCCATCTACATTGTGGCTGTACCAGTACAGGTGCATCTTTAATCGATAAGGCTTCATAAAGCAAGCTGGAATAATGGAAGAAATGTGGTTGGCTGTCAGCCGTGTGGTTATCATATCTTAGTCACATAGGACCCATTAGTTTAGTCCTAGAAGAGCTATTAATACAACTACAAAAGATCTGCCTTTAGCAACAAAGGGCCCAATCATACCCTCAGCTCTGACTGAAATCAATGGGAATTGAGGACTATTAGCACCGTGCAGTCGGAGCGCAGTACCTCAGAAGACAGGATCACTTAAAGCCTCTCCACATCTTTTATATTTAGATAAAATAAAACCTGGGATTATCAGCTAAGTGGAAAATATTCTTAAATGAAATTTACAAATGTCAATAATATGAACTATTTTTTTGGCAGGCCAGTAATGTTTTGATTTCATATGATCTAGAACATTTTCAATGAAAGCAATGGCACTTCAAGTCATGGATGGATTATTATTTCAAGGAGAGGAGTTGTCACATCCTAATCCGCTCATGCGGTATTGCTTACATGCTGGGCATCTTTAAACCAGGAGTCAGCAAGAGACATTTACATTTGTAATAACTGGGCATGTTGCTACTTATCCAGGATGAGAAATGTTAGGCTCAGTCAGAGCAGTGAGGCTGTGATAACCTTGCCTGGGGAAGGATATTGACCTGTTTCATTTGTTCAGCTTACTTTACAAAGCCTTATAAATTGCATAGCGTGCAACAAAAAGTCTCATGATAAAGTAGAAAATTTAATATGTGAATCCAAGATGAAAATGTAAAGTGACATATGTAGTGGTGAGTCAGAGAAGGACTCTGCTATAATATAACTGTCTCAAAAGCATGTAGAGAGACAGACCTCCATCATAAGGCTCTGTTCATGTGACTGAACGCACAGTCCCTCTCTGTCATCTTGGAAGAGTAACTATGCATGGAACGACTGACCTATTTGTGATGATGAATAAGCATTATCGCCTGCATTCACCCAAAAATGAATTTAAAAGACTGCTAAATATGGTTTGGTTCTGTATCCAATAGAGCTCCCAGAGCCTTTTGTCAGTTGGATAGCGTGGGGTGATCTAAGTTAAAATTCTTAGCTAGCACTGTACTTTTATTGCTAACATTAGCACTAATCTGAGGCAGCTACAACTCCGTTGACTTCAGTGGACATGGTCTATGGCTTTCACATGGTGGGAGAATCACCCAAAATACAGCTTGCAGTTTTCAGAAATCTAATTTAGGAGATGAAGAACTTTATGGAATGAAATGCTCTCTTTATGTATGGAACAGCTCCAGCACAGGCAACACCAATACAGGCTTCCCTGCACTGATCCATAAGTATGTTCAATCTAGGTTAAGCAGGACCTCCTCTAATGGTATGTCTGCACTTACCGGGGTCGATGCTGCGGCAATCGATCCACCAGGGGTTGATTTAATGGGTCTAGTGAAGACCCGCTAAATCAACTGCAGATCACTCTCCCGTCGACTCCAGTACTCCACCGGAACAAGAAGTATACAATAAGTCGATGTGAGAGTTTCTCCCGTCGACCCAGCGTGGTGTAGACACAGCAATAAGTTGACCTAAGCTATGTTGACTCCAGCTACATTATTCACGTTGCTGGAGTTGTATAATTTAGGCCAACTTAACCTTGTAGTGTAAACCAGGCCTAAGGGTGAGAGAGTAGTTCAGTTTCCATACTCATTAAAATCCTTGGCACACTACTGAGACTGCCAGTAGAGGTGTGAGTTAGTGCCAGTTAGAGCGTTTGTATTTGTGAAACAGATACTTACGAGCTACAAATTGAACTAAGACCAGCTGAGTTCAGATATGCCAGGAAACAACTATCAGCCACTTTCAGTCACTATTGACCTGAAGCTGTTGGGAACCCATTATCTAGAAGCGAAAGGCCCTTTATTTCATTGCCATCCAGTCACCCACAGTGATTTTTTTTTTTTTTAAATCCATGCTTTCTCTCTGAAATCAACAGGAAGATGTCAAAGAATTTTTAACTTCCCCTCTCATCTAGTATCAATATGAATTAAAACAATTACCTTTGTTTTATTATAAAGAACAAAGAGATGCTGCCCATCAATCACAAGGAACCAAGATGACCAAAAAATGTTTTTGAAGGTTGATGTCAATTTATACAATTCATCAACAAATATGTGCAGTTGACTTTACTCTTAAGTATCATTACTGAAATGTTAGGTTTAGAGGAAAGAATAGTTTCCATGTTTGACATTGTTTTTTCTCCTCTCTTGTTTCTATGAGGTGTCCAATCTAATTCAATTTCTTAGGTAAAATTCACATAGCTGTTTTAGATATCAGAATTAATCCTAATCCATTGCACACTCCTCTGAATAATTAAAGGTTTAAAATGTCTTTAAAAATGGTAAAATGGACATGTCATGCAGTTAACCAAGTCATTGCAATCCCTGGTTAATATGCAAATTCTAAAAGTTCAGAAAACTTCTTACTAGTTCCACAAGTGCGCCCTATTTTTGGAGATGAATAATCTGTCTTTTTGTTGTTGTTTATGATAAGTGAAAATGTCTCATTGTACATGAGATTCACTCCAACAGCCTTCATAAACTCAAGTCAACAATTATATGTTCAAATATCTGTGTGTTTCCTTTAAAACTGGAAGCAAAGAAAAAATCTCTTCGATCCGTTGACACAGCTGTGAAAGAGCGAGGTGCCTGCACATAGATTTCTTTAAATATTCTAAAGAGGTTCTTCTCATTATCCCACTGGTATATCTGGGAGAAGGTGTAGTCACTTCCTAGAGCTAGGTAGTGATTATTCTTAAAGGAGAAAGGCTGCAGTGTCATTGCCCCTCGAGACGGGAGAGCCTGTATCTCCACAAACTGCTTGCTATTCCACTTCATGACTCTGGAGTCACCAATAAACCTTGTGAGCGTAATGTAGAGGCTGTTTTGCATCCTGAAGCTCTTCACAGCCAAGACATCCTCCATGTTGGGGATTTCACTGTGTGGGACAAACTTTTTTGAATTTTTGTTCCACTGAAGTATAATGGGAACTTGTGAGCGGCTTGACAGGATTAAATGAGATTTTCCATCTATATCAACAAACTCAGCATCTGTGTCCCTGAACCACTCATGCAGGGACTGGTAAGAGTAGAATCCTTTGTTATTCCATTTATAAACGGTTGACAGACCAGCTTTAGAGCTATCTGCTATGACAAAAAACTTTTCGCTGTCTATCTGAAACAGCTCTATATCATTTGGCTTGGAAATGCGAGACACTTCTATGTCCTGGAATTTGACAAACTTTGTCCAGCTTTCATCATACTTGTAGATGTGTGAGCCACCGAAGAGCTGTGCCACCACCACAAAGACCTGGTCATCGATCAGGATTGCTTTGCATCCCACAATGGACTGACCTGTTGCTCAAACAAAAAGCAAAAAATACTAGTACAGTACAATTCAACCACTCAAACAAAAAAAGATTTACTAAGTTCCCTCTTTCTTTATCCCTCATTTTGTTGTCTTCACTGCTGCCAGTTTCTTTTCATATTCTACATGGCAGCATGACACAGTGCTTTCATTCATACTGCATGAGGCATATCACATTTTTTGATCCAACAAGTGAGGAAAGACCACTTCAGATGTTAAGGAACAGCAGGGTTTTCAAGTAGTGAAACCCTTGGCTTCAGGAGCTAAGATATTGGTTGCTGGCTATGTATATTGGAGGGGGAAAGCTAGTAGAAGGAATTGTGACAGTGACCCTGAGAGGAAGCATAAAGATAGTTTCTTGGGCACAGAATTCGCTGAAGTGGCAGACTTGGGGATTTCGGAGCAAGAAAACTGCCTGCTGTTGTTTGTTTCCTCTGTCTCCTCTGTGTACATTTTTTGTGAATAAACAAAAGTACACCAAGAACACACCTGAAACATATCGCTGATTTCTCATCCAAATGGAATCACCCTGGCGCAAGGCCCTGAATTCTGACTAGCTGTTCAGGCCAACTGGGGCAACCCTAAATTCTTAAATCAGCTTTCCATTCTTCTTGGGTTACTATTCACCTGTAATGCGCCAAATCTGCATTCCTGAAACAGCGCTGTTGTTTCAAGGCCTATCAGTTCAGCACAATGAAGCCAGTTGGTCCAATGACATGAAGTCTTTGAAATGTGCACATTTGGAGAAATTGAGGTAGGTAGGTAGGAACACTGCTTTGTGATAGGTTAACACATGGCCTTTGTACCTTATCTTCTTATGCTGCTACTCCTAATCCATTTTTTTCTTGTGAAATCCCTTATTCCCCCAAAACTGTAAAGTCAGCAAAACATAATCACTTATATTCGACCTCAATATATTTCTGTACATATTGTATAAAGCTATAAGATAACTTTGAAGAGAATTCCCCCACATCCTCTCTAAAAGGAAATATTTTACTTCTGCAACAGCAACATATACTCCGGGGGGAATTCTGCACCAAAAATTTGAAAAAATTCTGTGCCAAAAAATTAAAAATTCTGTGCATAATATTTTAATATTCTGCAAAATTCTGCATATTTTATTTGTCAAAATAACACAATAGAATCATACCAATTTCAATTATTTTAGTAATTTATTTCAAATACCTGTCAGCAAGTATGTTTGTAGCAATACAGAAAACAAAAAAGATTCAGGAAATGTTTTTTGACAAATAGATTCCTTACTGGGCATATTAATATAGAAATCTGAGTAATAATTCATTTAAACTACAATACAGAACCATATTTCCCGCACCCCTCAGAAGCAGTGCAGGGGGACTCAGGGGTAACAGAGGAGCTGAGGGAGAGGGAAGTAATTGCTGGAAGGAGCCTGGGTGTGAACTTGGAGGGTTGTTGGGTTTGGGTGGGAAAAATATGGAACAGATTTTGGGAGGTTGGGGGGTGGGTTGGGAGGGATTCTTAGTGAGCTTCCAGCATGCAGACCCTGGCTGACCCCTAGTCTCTCCCGCTCAGTCAGGCACATCTGCCCCATCCTCATGTGTCTCTGTGCCCCCACTCAGGCACCTTGCTGTCCCTATGTGGCCCTGCACTCCCTTCCCCTGCCCCTGCGCCTCCACTCCCATTCAGCCCCTGCCCCAATCTGTCCTCCCCCACTAGCTCTAATGAGCCCCTGTCTGACCCCCCAGCAGCCCCATGCTGTCTGTCTCCCCACATCCCCTATCTCCTGACTTGGCACAACAGGTCCTGTGAAGGCGGCACTACAGCAGGGGTGAGCAAACTACGGCCCATGGGCCGTGTCCAGCCCATCAGACCTTTTAATCTAGCCCTCGAGCTCCTGTCAGGGAGTAGGGTCGAGGGCTTGCCCTGCTCCAGCACTCCAGCTGGCTCCCAGAAGCAGCGGCATGTCCCCACTCCAGGTCCTACACATAGGGGCAGCCAGGAGGTTCCGCATGCTGCCCCTGCCCCAAGCTCCGGCTCTGCAGTTCCCATTGGCCAGGAACTGCAGCCAATGGGAGTTGCAGGTGCAGCACCTGTGGACGGGGCAGCGCGCAGAGCCACCTGGTCAGTGCCACGCCTCCGCGTAGGAGCCAGAGGGGGGACATACCACTGCTTCTAGGAGCTGCTTGAGGTTAAGTGCTGCCTGGAGCCTGCACCCCGACCTCCTCCCGCACCTCAACCCCCTGCCCCAGCCCTGATCCCCCTCCCCCCATCCGAACCCCTCGGTCCCAGCCCAGAGCACCTGCCTGAAACCCAAACCCCTCATTCCCAACCCCACCCCAGAGCCTGCACCCCCAGCCGGAGCCCTAACTCCACCACACACACTCCAGCCCACAGCCCCCTCCTGCACCCCAAACCCTTCATCCCTGGCCCCACCCCAGAGCTTGCACCTCCAGCCGGCGTCCACACCCCCTCCCGAATCCCAACCCCCAGCCCCAGCCCGGAGCTCCCCCCACCCGCACCCCGAACTCCTCGTTTCTGGCCCCACCCCAGAGCCCGCACCCCCAGCTGGAGCCCTCACCCCCACCCCCAATTTCGTGAGCATTCATGGTCCACCATACAATTTCCATAGCCAGATGTGGCCCTCAGGCCAAAAAAGTTTGCCCACCCCTGCACTATAGGCTCTCTCTCTTCCCTAGCTGGTCAGGAGTGGCTGCTCAGTTCTAGCGCCACAGCGCCCTCTGCAGCAACTTTCTGGCAGAAGCTATTTTCTGCAAAAAAAAATTTAATATGCACAGCCCTGAATTATGCACGCACACAGTGCCACAAAATTCCCCCAGGAGTAAACATAAAGACAACTAATTCAAATTTGTCAAAATACTGCTCTTCCTTACACCTGTGCACTCCCATTGATTTCAGTGGTGTTGCACTGCATTTATTTTGCCATGTAGTAGTTTGTACATTTGAAGGTCAGCATGAAGGCAAGATGAACTTTCTTGAGCACATGATGCCAACTGAACCCTAATGTTAATCTTCTAGATGAACTGTACTCGGAAAAGCCAGATAGTGCATCAAGAGATCAGTTTGGGATTTCACACTTTTTGGATAAAATTAATTCTATTAGACTGGATAGGTACTTCAAAAGTTATATTAATATTGTGCTTACTGCAGGGCCCTTATACCATCATCTGAAGCATTTAGTGCTGGCCACTGTCCGAGACAGGATACTAGACTAGATAGACCTCAGGTCTTATTGAACATGGCAGTTCCAATGTTCCTGTACACAAGCTTGCAAGCTGTTCCACAAGGGCAACCCCTGTGTGGAGGCCCAGCTAGCTTTAGAGGGGCTTGCGGGGATAGAAGGGCCCACTCATGAAGAACAATTTACAGGAGCAGAACCCACCCATGTCTATCCTGCGCTTTGCTGAAGGGTAAATATCACAGAGACAAATGCCAAAGCTGTATCCTACTAGAACGATATGGCTCTCTAAGCAATCTAGTCCACATTATGGCCTTGGTCTATTGACTTCAATGTGGGGGTTCAACAATGGTGGAATGATAAGAGGATATAGCATCAAGTGGCCACTCTATGATGTATCAGTGAATTCCATATTCCAACTCTTCCCTTCTCCCATTACACACTGATGATACCACCACTTCATGTCTAAATCCGATATATTCATATGTGTACCTGTGATGTTGTCATAACTTCTGAAATTCATTTCAATGTGATCCCATTCCAGTACCATGCAGTTCTCCATGCTAGGCTGGGCAATGGCTACATACACATCGTTCTTAGAGTTGAATGTGTCCACTGAAACTGAGTGGTATGGCAAAATCTGATGAACAACAAAATCTAGAAAGAGACATTTAAAAAAATTACAATAAATCCCATGTTTTAAACACAAAATAGTTGACACATGGTTCCTGTTTTCTAATCAGTACTATTGGAAACTATTTTAGGAACAAGAACTCTGAATTTAGGATTAAGCTTGTAACAACCCTAACACTGGGAGTGTCACTGAGTGACAATTAGGCATGCAACAATAGGGAGAATAGTTTGCTGCTCTGTGCAGTTTAAATTTCCCTTCCAAAATTCAATTCACAAGAAGATCAAGACCTGTCATTGGTGTTAGCTGCCAAATCTGCATTCGATCTTGCGTGATATCTGTGAAATCAGACCACTGACTTGCCTAGAAAGAAAGCTAGAAATTGTACTATATGTCTATGAGTAGAAGGTAAAGTGTGAAATCCCGGCACCACTGAAGTCACAGGAATTTTGCCATTTATTTCAACAGAGTCAGGATTTCAAAAACAAGACTCCAAGTTCAACAGTAACTTTTGGTCACTTATTGCTATGCACCGCATCTTAAAAAAATCTCGTTATTGCACATTTGTATCTGAAGTTGGAATTGAGCCCATAGTCTCCATTTGCAACCTGTTATTTATTCAACATAGACATTTCTGCACATTTCCAATTAAAGCAAAGTGAATTCCTTGGGATAACCCCATCCCAGCTACCCCACACCTGCAATGACAGAAATGTATGGCAGGAAGGGGTCTCGAAAGGTCATCTAGTCCAGCCCCTTGTGCCGAGGCAGGACCAAGTATACCTAGGGGAACTTTTAATTAAAAAAAACTGAATAAAAGTATCATTTAAAGGGACACTGTCAAGCATTTTAGGTTTAAAATTTGATCTACTTTAATGTTATAATCTAGTGGAAAACCTAGGGTGCAGCCGAGGCTGAGGCTTCCTAAGAGAGTGGAGAATCCAACTTCCACATGCTTCCCTAAGGGTACGTCTATACTTACCTCCGGGTCCGGCGGTAAGCAATCGATCTTCTGGGTTCGATTTATCACGTCTTGTCTAGATGCGATAAATCGATCCCGGAAGTGCTCGCCGTCGACGCCGGTACTCCTGCTCCGCGAGAGGAGTACGCAGCATCGACGGGGGAGCCTGCCTGCCGCGTCTGGACCCGCGGTATGTTCGAACTAAGGTACTTCGACTTCAGCTACGTTATTCACGTAGCTGAAGTTGCGTATCTTAGTTCGAAGTGGGGGGTTAGTGTGGACCAGGCCTAAGTCTCTGTTGAAAATCCCAGCCTGTGTGTCAATTTTATTGTAAAATTCACTTGAGCCTAGAGCTCATTTTATATGTTGCCCAGCAGCAGACTCAGGTCTGAATCTCACACTTGTTCTGTTGCAACAGTAGCTTGGCAGGTCAGAGCAGGGGACTATTATGAGAGAAAGAGACTTAGGGTAACACCGGTTGGTCAATAAAGAGCAGCATGAACAGAGTTCAGGTCTAGTTTGGGTGAAACAAACCCTGTCTACAAGGAGGGGAAAATATATTTGTGGGAGAAGCTGAGTCTTTCATTAAGATGAAAATTCATCTCAGACCCACAGACACCCTTGCAGAATAGGCTCCCTGGGCCATGCTGTGCATGCTAACTTTTCATATTCAGGAAGGGCCTGATGGCCCATGAATGTTAGCCACATTTTAGTCATGTCCTCACTCTGATCCTTTAAAAACTCTTGCCCAGTTCTGTGCACTTCAGTGGTGGTTAAAGGCATGTCCTTATTTCCCCTCCAAAGTAATTATTAATTGCTTCCAAAAGTTGGATTTTACATCTATGCATACTTGAAAGGCATACTTTGTGGAATCATGCTGCAGGAGGTAGGACTAGATAACTACAATTAAACAAACAGAAAAGTTTTTGTGGCAAGTTCTCCTGCTTCACTGAAATAGAAGATCCTGTATCCAAAACCGGGTGTATTTGTGCTGATAATATCAATGATGCTGGTGTGAAAGCAATTACATTTAGAAAGCAAGAGTGTTGTTATCGTCAATTCCTTTGGAAAAATTAAAGGACTGGAGAAAATTGGTAGGTAAAATATATGGAGAGTAAAAATAAATGAAAATATAAAGATGTAGTTAAGGATGGAACAGTGACTCTAGCTGTTACTGATAAACATACACCTCTACCTCAATGTAACGCTGTCCTTGGGAGCCAAAAAATCTTACTGCGTTATAGGTTGTATTATATTGTGTTATATTGAACTTGCTTTGATCCACCAGAGTGCGCAGCCCCGCCCCCCCGGAGCACTGCTTTACCACGTTATATCCGAATTCGTGTTATATCGGGTCGCGTTATATCGAGGTAGCGGTGTATATTAAAAGTGGGTGTGTCACAGCATGGCGCTGGCCCTTTAAGAAGGAAGAGGCCAGTGTACCTGTATCTCATCAGCTGCTTCTCAACTGGGGTTAAGAGAAGGCACCTGGGCCATGTATATGGGGAGAGACTGGCAGGTGAAAGTTGCCAAAGATCTGGAGACTGGAGGAGGTCTCTGAGAAAGCAGAAAACTACATAGGGCCTCCCTGGAAAGAGGGAGGAATTGCCAGGAAGCCAGTGCAGGGGCCAAAGAGCCATGGCCACTGAAGGTTGAATCTGAAGTTGGAATTGAGCCCGCAGTCTGCAACCTGTTATTTATTCAACTCAGGCAGGGAGATGCCTGGCTCTCTGAGCTGGAGAGCTGCAGTTGGAGGGCCAGGCAGGGCTGAAGGCTGCAATGAGGCATAGTGAGAGATGCAGGCGAAACACTCAGGAGGTGAGCCCAGTGAGAGATGCTGAAGCTGCAAAGAGCCTGAGTGTGGCGATAGGCGCCGGGGCTGCATTTTGGTGGACTGCTGGGGACTTGATTTATTATGTTTTATAAGAATGGGACATTATCTGTAGTAAATTAGCCTTGCAGGCACATTGGTCATGCTGTGGCATGAGGCTGGAGGGAGCTCCAAGTGAGGCCGCTTTATCACAATGTGATACAAAAAGAGGGGGGTATTAAAAACTAAATAAATCTGTCAGGACATCACAACAGTTTTGAAACAGTCTTAGGGCAAGTGTATGAAGTTTGTGAATTAAAACAAACCTGCCCATTGGCATCATATGGTCCACAGCTTGTTCGAAGTGATACTATATCAACAAAGCTATTTTGACTCCCACCTGACACTGGGTTTATTATATTACTGGATCAGTAACAATGGAAATATTACTGATCAAACTCACACTGAATCAACTGATAAATAGTTCACAGTAACTGGTGAAAGCAACTAAAAATGTGTACAATATTTTTACTACATATTTAAAAAATATATTGGTAAGGAGTTATGCAGTAAATAGATGCTGTCATCTGTTCTCAGACTTAGACTTTATGGGCCTGATTTGCATTTTCACTAAGGCCCCTTTACACCACTCTAGCAGTAGAGAGGCCATAAGTGGACATAAGGGCTTATCTAAATGGGGATACTCAGAGCTCATCTAGGGCAAAGTGCATTTGAAGGGTGTGATTTGTAAAGCGCTCTAACCTTGCTCTCTAAAAGGTACGTAAAGACGCTGCTGACCTGCTCAAGAAAGATATATACATTAACGAGAACCAGGTACATTTTAAAGGGTGCCAGCAGAGTCTACATGGGGGAGTTAGAGTGCAATACAGTAGACTGCTTTATAGATCTCGCCCCTCAGGAAAATTAATCCAAATGAACTAAAGATGTGAATTTAAAGTGGATTAGTTAAAACGACTTAAACCTCTGTGTGGACAACCTCATTCAGAATAATTTGGCTTCTTTTAAATTAATTACATTATGCTAAACTGAATAAAGTTTAATTCTGAATGAAAATGTCCACATGGGAGTTTAATATAGTTTAATTAATCCACTTTAATTTAGCACCTTTAGTAAATTTGGATTAGTTTTCCAGATTATCCCCATGTAAACAGGCCCACTTTAAGGTCTCTTTACGTTGCCAGATGTGCACCCACTTTAAGGCCCTACTGTGCTGCCAGAGCAATGTAAAAGGGCCTTAGAGTCAAAGAGGCCTTATAAAAATAAGGTTTAACAAAACCCAGAAAGAGTTTTTAAAAATAAACAAACATTGCTTTGCCGTGTTTGCAACCAAGCCCCTTTAGCCCTGTGCCATTGTAGGAGAACGTGAAAGTATAATGGACTAGAAACAAAAGTGAAATAGATTAATCTATGTTCATTGTCCAAACTGTGAGACATGCAAAAACTAAACAGTGATAAAATGGTTAAAAGTAACATGAGATTGTTAAAATTCTTTCAGTTTTAATAATCGAGTGTGTTAAAAAGTGTTTTTCAATTTTATAGCATCCTTTTGATTAGTTACTGTTCTTCAGTTCACCAGGTCTGGTATGTCAATGGAGCCACTGAGATGTAAATCTTACTAAACAAATTCCTATTGAAATCAAAGGTATTTTGAAAATTACCCGTATTATCCATGTAATACTTGATGTGGAACACTGAAGAATATAACCCATTGCAAGGTCTGGTAAACCATGCATGACAAGGGAGGGAAAGATGATATTGAAGATTAATGTGAACAACTATGTGAAAGTGACTTATACTGAGGGATAGGAACAAAAAGCAGAATAACCATCTGTCCTTCAGTGAGTAGGAGAAGAATACATTTAGCACTTTACAGCTTCAAATCACTGAACTAATTAATTTGCGAGTTAATGTTAATCTTCACAGACCAAATAAGGGGAAATTGAACAGAAGAGCTAAGATTGAACAAGCTATTCTGCAACAGCTCCCTGTGTGGACACTCTTATTCGGGCAGACAAATGCCTTTTCCTGATTTTGCGTAACACACTTTGGAAATGGATTAAGAAACTAGAAAAAGGCACCTTTATTCCAGAGAATAAGAGTGTCCATACAGGGAGCTATTCCATAACAGATGCTGTCTTTTTAAATTCCCACTCTGCCTTATTTTGGAATAAGTTTCCACTCTAGACAAGCCCCAATTCCCACTTTACAGCTAGGGAAAGTAAGAGCAGACAGGCTGTGATTTGCCTGATGCCACCGACAGAGACAAGGGCAGAGTAGGGATTAGAGCTCAGAAGTGGGTAGTTTTTAATTCCACACTTGGGCACTATGCTACGTCAGCGATGGTGCACTCCCTGAAGCATTTTTTCTCTATTCCAGAAACTGTTTTTTCATAAAGACTACAAGGAGTCCGGTGGCACCTTAAAGACTAACAGATTTATTTGGGCATAAGCTTTTGTGGGTAAAAAAAAACCCACTTATTCAAATACATGGAGTAAAAATTACAGATACAGACATAAATATATTGGCACATGAAGAGAAGGGAGTTACCTTACAAGTGGAGAACCAGTGTTGACAGGGCCAATTCAGTCAGGGTGGATGTGCTGCACTTCCTTGAGCTGAGGAAGCGTTGTTCTAAGTCAGCCATAAAAATGTTGGCATACTGTGGGGCCATGCGGGTACCCATAACAGTGCTGCTGACTTGAAGCTATAAATTGTCCCCAAATCTGAAATGGTGGTGGGTGAGGACAAAGTCACAAAGCTCAGCCACCAGGTGTGCCGTGGCCTCATAAAGACTGTTCCCCTCCAAACATCTTTTAAGAAGGCCCTAAGTCACAGTTCCAACTTTTCTACAATTTGCTCTCATGCTGTTATTAAAAAAACTGGAAGGCGTGTTGCTAACTACGCCAGTGTTGGTGAGGTGACACACTCTTCTTTGTTCAGATCAGCTAGCAACTGACTGGCTGTGGGGTTTGAAAATATCCTATACTACGCTGCCTCAACGCTTCTCTGACTGCAGTTGCACAAGTATTCAAGCAGTCAGTCATTACACCACATAAAACCCTAGTTTCTTACATAATTTTTAGAGTATATGGGGTCAGATTTATCCCGAGTGTAACTTCATTTACATCAGGACAGTGAAGTAACCGCAGGATTGAATTTTGCCTATGACAACTGCACAGTTACACATATACTATCATACATTTACAGAGAGAGTAGATCTAAATCAAATCCTTAGCTGCTGTAAATCAGGGCAGCTCTGAGAATCTGTCTGTCAAAGTTTACACAGCACTAAGCCAGTGCTTGTGCAACAGTAACCTTTTAATGAATGCAGATTGAGGTAAATTAAACTTTATGTTTTTGCATCATTGTGGATCAGCAGACACAGTAATGGAGATTTCTGGTACGGTTCCCAGCAATTTCTGTCTTCTGTTTTTGACATCAATTTGTCTACACAAAGAATGATCATCTTTCACCTCTGCTGCTTCTCCTGACATACATTGGGGCTTTAACTTAGAGTTTATTCTTTTTACTTTTTATATATAGTGCTTGAGTTATATTTCATACCTGGGCTTGGAAGTTTATCTTTACAATACTGGCAATCAACTTTTATGTTGTCTCTTACACAAGATTTTAAGAGCTCTATCTCATTCTTGACAGCTTGCTTTTGAAGAGATGAGAACTCAAATACCATTAATATGACTGCCATACCTTCAGGTGAGAGATATAAGGCAGGTAAGGTAATATCTTTTATTGGACCAACTTCTTTCAGGTACAACTTGCTCTCCTCATATACAAGAACAACTGAACATTAGTGGCTAATATTCTTAATATAGTACGATTGTATTCAAACACAGATAATGGATTGTTATGTTTGGTCTGTAATCATCTTCTGACGATCAGAACTTCATGCAAGTTTGTCTCCACATCCTAGAGAATGCTTTTTACTATCTAATATAAAACAAATACCAGATTCCTAAGCCATGCAGCACTAATATTATCCAATATTTCTCTCCATTATTATGGGTTTGCATAATTAATTGCTGGAAACACTGCTGCCACATACTTGTTACAGTGCTACTAAGTTGTGGCCTAGTGAACGAAGACAACAGATACAGTGGTATCATTTAGCATTCTGTGAAATGTAGATTGATTTCAGGAAGTTCTTCTGACATAGATATACGGCCTTATTTCAGACAACAGCAAAAGATCTGTGCCTGAAAGTTGAGTCACAGAGTCATGATGAAACATTATGGAATTTGAAAATCTTAGCTCTTGTCCCTTTTATTACTTAATCCAAATAAAATCTCATCTACTTCCTTTGACTTTTAAATGTCATCTTCTCAATAGTTAGGCTTGTTCTGTTATTCTGAAGTGCTGTATATAGAACCCTCTTCTCCCTTCCCCCAAATCATGCTGACATAGTAATATGGGGTTAATCTACATTTCTAATCTTTAATAATTTGTAGTGTGCTTAGAAATATATATTCTGAATACCTGTAGTGGTGCATTCATAATCAAAACTTGTGACATCATTTAACTTCTTATCCTGGTATTCTGCTGGACCAATACACAGGACATCAGAAACAGTGGAATTTGTCATCTTTAACCACAAAAACAACCACTTGGCTTTGCAGTCACACTCAAATTTATTTCCCCTTAAATCTCTAAAAAAACACACAGAAATAAACATATTTGAAATGGTTGGTAGTGATATGAAAACTGCAGAATTGTTAGCACCTTGACATACTTAATTCAAAAATAGCTGAATTGTTCTAAATTGATTCTGACAGAAGGTGGAAAATATTTTCCATCTATTAACCTAACTCTATTGTTCTTTGCACTTCACTGAAACATTGATTATAACAAATACAGGCCCCAGTCCTGGAAACACGCACATGTGTAACTTTATGCATGGAACAGATCTATTCAGGTGTTTCATGTTCATAAGCATTAGTAGGATTGGAACTATAATTCACTAAAAATCCTCACAAGAAGGCTCCCTCCCACTCCGCTGCTTTTCCATTGTCTTAGAGTTTCACTGAAATTCATAGATTCCTTTGCTTCACTATATCAGTCCAGTACACAGGTGGCTGACAGTAACAGCCTTATCAGTGACGTTTCTATGTTACATTGAAACAGAGCATACAGAGACTAATTTCACAAACATCTGAAATGTTCACAGTGTGTTTAAATTATTAAGAGTCACCATCAAAGTGAAGTTGAGTCAATTCCAAAAACTAAGGTATCTGTAGTTGCAGGTACAATTCCAGTCTCTGAGACTCTTGACAATGTTTGTGGCTTTACAATCATATTTTCCTACTTTAAAAAAATATTTTGCTCTCCCTTGCTGCTGTGTGACAAACACTGGCAAATAGGGGAAACTGACTAGCCACAGGAAAAATATTCACACAGCCTGAGCAAAGTGCTGTCAAATACAAAATGAAAAAATAGGGTGGGAAATATTTTTTTTAATCTAATCTCTTTCAGTAACAGTAATTTTAGGGGCTACTTTTAGCAACTGTAGATTAAAAAAAAATGTTAACACAAACTGATTTTAAAGTTGATGGTGTCCCTTCAATTCAAGAATTTTCATGAAACATCAGAAAATAAGTAATAATGCTGGTCATGTGCACTATTGTGATAAACAACAAGTGAAGTCTAATTTAATCCTACTGAGCAAACAATATTAAAATGAGAATGCTAATACAACACAATAAGCATTTATTTTTAGCATGGATTTCAGCTACACCAAAAAAAATGGAACTTAAAGCACAGATTAATAGAGTCACAATGACAGGAAACTAATAAAAAGATTTTCATTACTTACAATTCAATCAGAGAATCTAAATCACTGAAGATGTCCCTTGGCAGAGCTTTAATGTTGTTATTAGCCAAAGAACTAGAAAAGAAAGTTAGATCTTATTATCTTGACTCCTATCAAGTCTAACGTCACTTAAATAATGCTAATGATTTGAGGTTGTCTAAGTCCTAGTACTGACCATGACTAATGAGATCATGAATGAATTAAACAGTGCTTCCACCTTCCTTGTGAATCTTTGCTAATGTGTGAGAACAGAAAGTGAAGATGACTAGAAACAAAAGGGAAATTGGTCAATTGGTTTTTATTGCCCAAGAGGAATGAAATACACAAACAAGCAATAAAATGCTGAAAAGTAAATGGAATTTTAACTATAATTTAATATGCAGTATCCAAGATATTAGTAATAAGAACTGCTTGCACAAGTAAAGGTTGCATGTTCAGCTTGTGAGTGTATGTAACTCAGGTGAAAACCCTGGAGTATCGTCAGAACAGTGAATATTTTTAAACTTACTGGAAGCCACATTGTAAAAGTCTGAATTAGCCAATGTGCAGAGATTAAGATGGAAATGTCCTACGCAGCACAAAAACTAGTTTTCTTTAAAGGAGCAAGAGCCTCCACCATTAACAGTAAAAACAATTACAGAAGTGCTTGAGGCCTGAGTTTTGGAACATCTGGCAATGTATAAACAACTTCTAAAAAGTGTTAAAGGACTTACAGGTGAGTCAGATCGCGAAGGCCACGGAATGCATTTCTTGAAATGGTTTCTATTTTGTTTCCTTCAATAAATCTATACAGAAAAATAATAAATATATATTTTAAATACCTTAATTAACAATATTTGTATGTATGTTTTAACCTATCACCTCCTAACTTAGTAAGATCTACATAAGCTCATATATGATGCTGAAGAAGTATCAATAGAGCTACTTACATTCCCTTTTCCTTTCTCTTATGGCCAAAGCACAAAACACAAAGGTGACAGTCCAAACAAGAGAGAGCGAGAATGTAAGGGAAAGAGTTGAAAAGAGAAGAAAGAAAGCATGGACAGTGTGCATAACCCTATTCCCCACTTTCCAACCAGTTAATCATCCCTCGAGGAGTTCTACTGACAGACCTGAGAGGGGGAATTGGCCTAGGTTCCACAGCACTTAGCAATGCCGTTTGATATGTGTGGTGGTGTGAAGATAGACTGTAAGCTCCTTTGGACAAAGTAAGTTAAGAACAAAACAAAGAGAGCTGATAGCAGCAGAGAGACGCAATAGGAAAGTGGTGGGACAAAGGTGAGGACAATAAAATGAACCTACCCACATTTCAGCTTCTGGACTGAAATCTTTATGGTCTCCTTGGGGGCTACACCTTGTGGGTTCACCACCAGGACTGGCCAAGGAAATTGCAGAATGACTCCCTACATTTTGAGTAACTAAGGTGTTGGAGAAATAATTTTGTTTGGGGGTTAGAGAGCAAAGTCAGCTGCTGTGAACAGTTACATTGTCTTTGGCTCTTCACTTTCTGTCTAGGTTCATATATTGGTGCCCAGCTCTGTAGTAACTGTTCATCTTCATGAAGTGACAGGGATCCCTCTTCACATCAAGAGCACAGATAAGGACATTAGAAAGGAGTCAGTCTACTCCTTCAGAAGGTTGCCTTTAGTCATGAATTCAATGTGCACTCCCAAAGGCCACATTGTCCCCATACACCATATCCAAGGCAGCTGGAGCTATTTTCTCATCCTTTCAGGAGACAGAAGGTTTTTTCTGCCTTACCAAGATCTGTTGCCTCCTCAGTTGGTGTAAACAGCCATACCTCCATCAAACTCAATGTTTCAAGATGGGGAAGTCTGGACTGGGACTCAGTGACTGCATGGCCCAGTAAATATAGATTCCTGCATCGCTGAATCTTCTCAGGAAGGGACTCTTCAGTGAGAATGCACCTGTTAGTGTCACTCTCTAATGACTGACAGTATATTAGCCCAGTCATTTTTCAGAGCTCCTAGGCTCAAACACTATTAACATAACCCAGTAGTCTTGGCAGTATTTATATATATGTTGCTCTTAATAGTGTAGACAGGATGTCGTTATTTTTGGCAACATTACCTGTTGTGCATATTCCCTGGCCTGCCCTCCTCCTTGATCCCTTATTTTGTACACAAAGAAACTTTCTCATTTGTCAAAGGGGTTTCTTTATTCCCTATGCTGGGTCTGGTTACCGATGCCTGGGAGAAATTGAATACTGGAGTATTAATGCTGCTTAGCATTCATATGGAGGAAATATCGCTGCTTAGGTTCAATTTACCAAAGGTGGAGATGAGGTCTCTTGGTAGGAGGAAACATTTTGAAGAATTGGCAGAGATGTTGATCATAGCCTCAGCTGAGAGTATCTGTCTGGCATTGGTTAAAGCGGGTTGCAGTCTTGGGGACTTGTTAGATTTGTCTCTGTTTCTTGATAGAATGCTATATTTGATCAAATGACTAAGCGACTCCATACTTTTCTTTCAAATGTGGGCCTGCCCACTGCATCCATCACTACAAACGTAGGCTATTTTAACATGCTCTATCTTGGGCTCCTCGTGAGCACTACTTGGAAGCTGAAGCCAGCCCACAACAGACCCAGATTTGAAAGTTTGTTTGTTCGTTTTTTGCCTTCCACAAGCGTTTTACATTTTGATGCCTCCACCTGTAAAACTGATTACTGCTGTCACTTAAAAATCCAGGTGCTGTAGAATCATGGATTACAGCATATGCTGTTTGCCATATTCCACTATTTCCGGATCTGTTACTTCTATTGCTGGCTGCTCCTCCATACTATAATATTAGTTTTGAATGCAGCATGTTTAGCAGTAACTGCCTATAGACATATAAAGGCATTAGCAGAGCTTAGTGTTCATGACACTCCTCCAGGCAGCAATATAATGGTGAGAATCTATAAAAGGGGAAGTTTCTTTCAACACTGAAAAGTTATTGGAGGGACGTATCTTGTACGTCCTAACGTAACTCCTGATTTGAGATACGAAAGCAGGTGAGTCTTTGAAAACCCCTTTGAATGTGAAGTGAGGATAACCAGATAATACAATTAGTATACTTAAAAAAAAAAGAGAAAGAAAGGGTGGTAAGAAAGAGGAAATGAAGCAGAATGAAGGGAAGGAGTAAACTGAGCTAAGAAGAAAGAGGATGAAGTATAAATGAAATACTGGGGTGGCAAAGATATTGCAGAGAGAGAGTGGAAGGGGAGAAAGAAGAAGAAGGGGATCATGGCTACAAAAGAGAGTGACTCTGATACTCTGCACCTCACCGGCTAGGACTTGTCAGCAAGCCATTATCTACTGATTGACATTTCAAACTCCTCTATTACATGTAACAGATGGAATTGGCCTGCATATCTAGTACCAGTTCTAGATCACCAGCCCCATTTCAGTGAATTGTGTCTATACAGAGTCACCCCAGCATGTATGGCATATTTTAAAAATACTCTGCAACATCTAAAAAATAGTAGGCAGCTGTATGAGACATTTGAACAGAAAATGGAACATAAATCCCTCCATTTTCCTTGGCCCTGGTAATCACAGGGAAAACTGTTTCTCCAAAGCAGGAGTTTTGGCAACTCATCAAAACATCTTGGTTTACAAAAGACTGTCAAATACATAAAATATAGAACTTACAGGTACTCTAGGTGGAAGAGACCAGCAAAGGCATCATCTCGTATGATAGTAAATGAGTTAGAGTTCAGCAAGCTGAAAATGGAGAGCAGCCATTAGGAAAGCGGATGAAAACCTGACACAGAGGATTATGCCAGTCACGTTTATTGACTATCATCAGCCTAATCTTACTGACTCAGGCCCACATTATCCCATCAATACAGCATGTGAAAAATATTGTGGAGTGCTGCTTTAAAAAAATCAATGGCATAATCTGACCCCTAATTAATGTCTTCCATGCTTTAGAAAGTTTACTCCATGACATGTACCATCCACCTTGGTTGAAAGGCACAGAGGGCTAGATTTTCTGGTGCACTAAGGCCACATCAGTACCAAATCAGTGGTACAAAGTGGCCTTAAAGTGGCCGGAGATAGTCAGCAGAGAACTCCCCCTATATTCGCTGCTGGACAGGAGCAACTCTAACTTGTGCCATGGCTGTGAGGCTGGGGATCAGGGAACTACAGCCAGCCACAGCTCTGCTCAACGTGGGGTGGAGAATCTGCCCTGTAATGCTTGGATATGCAAGTATCTGATCAAAAATATGCTCTTTCTTCATCCTGTTAGTCTATGAAAAGGAAATCCCACTCAAGGGAAAGACTACTTCTAAAATCTCACGAGGGCTCCTGGAACTCCCAGCAGCTACTAGTGAACATGTCTGCATTTATCACTTCTTATAACCACTTAGTAATCCTCTTCTTGCATAGGTTTAGGCATTTTACTAAAATTAATTTGGAAAGCTAATGAATATGAAATGCAAACTTGCTCTGGGAGCCTAGGTCAGCATGCTAATTCTAGACAAATACTCTTTAAAATAACCCAAAGAAATCTGAGAAAGATTGAGATGGCAATTAAAATAAATCTCTATATTGCTATTTTACCAGGGTTACTGACACATAAGAACCAGTACCAAAGATTGCAAAGAGCAATGGTTATTTCAGTTCACACCTTAAGCTATTTCCTTCATATCTTGAATCATTCACATTCCTGTGTTTGAAAGGCAAAATTATAAAATACATTAGTCAGCAAAATTTGACTGGGGGGGGGGGCAAGATAAGTGGTATGGGACTTAGACACCCCTCCCCAATTCTGATCTCCCCAATAACATGAACAAACTAACCATGCTGGGGCTCTTCCTCCTCCCCCACTGAACAATCTGATACCCCCACTTTGCAATATCCTCTGTTGGTAATCTCATCACTGTACCCCAACTTCTGAAAAAAAATAAACAGGCAGCCCCTTCCACATTGCCCTCCCCTCAGAATACAGGCCTCTACCTGCCATCTCCTTCAAATCACTGGCAGGCCAGGTCTTCACTCCTTTTGCCTTGGCCTTCCCCTCTTTGGACTCCTCACACTGCTTCTGAAGGGTGGGAGATGGATCTCGGCACTGGGGCTGAGCTTGTGTAACAGCGACGGATCCCGGTTGTCGGCAGGCAGGATCAAACCTGGGCCTTCAATGGATGAGCCTCTACTGCATGAGCTAAAAGCCACATGGCCCTTAGCTAAGGCTGTAGAGCAGACTCATTAATCTCTCCCTAAGTGGTCTCAGTGCCACTAGATGGGACAGAACACCACACCCAGGAGGTGTGTGGGTTATACTTGCACTCCAGCTCTCTTGGGCAAATCTTCTGTAACCCCAAAGAAGCCCAAGAAAGTGCCCTGTGAATATGCTCTGATCTCAGCCCTGCTCTACACTTTCAATGAAGGGAAGAGCTCAGGTCTTAAGGGCTGGAGGCCTCCAGACTTTCCTTCCCCTGACTGCACTCTGTGGCCTTGTCTATAGTGAGAAAAAGCTTTGTATTAGCAAACACATTAACTAGCACCATGTTAAACACGTTTTTTCCCTTACCACATACACAAGTGTTTTCAAATGTGGCAGCTGGTTAGTTAATACACTTTTCTAGCTTTTCCCACTAAACACAAAGGCCAGGGGCTGCTGTATTGAAGGTGCTAGGCTCTGTCAGCCCCTCCCTTTCCTAGCTGCACTCCGTGGTGCTGCACTGAAGGGGATGAAGGCCTCTCCTTGTCCTGTCTGCCCTTCGCTCCCCAGTGTTCTCTCCATTGTGCTGCTGGAAAGAAGGGGGGAAACGAAGGCATTTGGCACAATTGTATTTGTTTGTTTTTGTTTATTCAAAGAAATAAAGGTGAAAGGATTGAACTGGGGGGGGTTAGCCTCATTTGCCCCTCCCACGAGATGCCACGGAGGGCTAGTCTGTCTCAGCAGACCCCGGTTTTAAATGATCTGTCTATGGTACTTACATGACCCCCTTTTCTGTAGTGCCTCGCAATCTTTTAATGTGTTTATTCTCACAACACCCTCTAACACAGGGAAGTGCTATTATCCACATGTTTACTGATGTGGCACTAAGGCACTGTCAAGGGGATTTAGGCTCCTAAGTGCCTAAATCCCTTTTGAAAATGAGATGTAGGCTCCTAAATCAGTTGGGCATTGCATCACTAAACACAGCAACACCCAAATACCTGGGCCAGGGAGACTAAGCAGCTTGTCCAAGGTCACCCAGGAAGTCTGCAGCAAAGCAGAGAATTGAACACAGGGCTCCCATGTCCAGCGTAACACCCTAACCACTGCTACACCACTGTCCTTGCTACAGAACAGTCACCACTTCCTAGACCAGTTCGGTGGGATTGGAACCTGTGACCTCAAGCCCAACACTTTCCACTAAGCCACATTCAATCCAACACAATTTGCTTAAGAGACTTTGAACTCTGATAGGTAGCACCAAATTCTCCTCTCAAATGTACATGAATGATCTGGACTCTGACAGTTCACTCTCCCTAGAAGAGCAAATCATCACTGATATCAATACCACCCCCACCCTGCCCCGCACGGTTAATGTCAGATTCATTAGCATAGAATGAACATGATGTTGGAGTTAGATCAATCATGTGACTCCAAGAGGAGAATTCTATCCTAAATTTGTTTAGTATGGGCCTTAAAAAGAACTTAGAACAGCAGAGAAACATATTGTCTTCGTTTAGTAAATTAGCAATAATTTTCTAAATGGTTTTATGCCATATTGTCAATGAAGCAAATTCATCCCTGGTGTATTGTTACACCACTGAAGTCAATGGAGTTACCCCAGTGATTAACTTATCCATTATCTTCTTTCTGACGATACCATATCTAGGGGGATATTGGCAAAAGTTTTAGTTAGAGCTGTGTTTTGTTGGGAAGTGCAGTACTTACAGCAGCTGCAGGCAGGGCAGATGGGCAAACATTCTGTCCTTGATTTCAGAAAAGGTTCCATTTACCAGGCTCCTGAGAGGAAAAGAAACAGGAAAATCCAACAACTAACTAAGGCTCATTATCATCACCTCCACTAGCAGCATCCCAATTTCTGCCCCATTGGTTGGCCTGGCCCCTTTTTATAATATCCCAGCAAATGGGGTCAATATTCATGTTTAAAGGGTGTTTAATTCTGCTCCTGTCCCTGTTTCTCCCCACTAAGCTTAGAAAGTTCCCTTTTCACTGTATCCTCACATTAATCTTTAATACCATGTACTTTTAGCCTCTTGGCAACCTCTCTCCACAGGGTGGGAAGGATTGTTTTGTCCGCCCACTTGTATTTTTGGATTTTTATAGAGAAGAAAGAACAAAAGAGAGAGGGAGAAAGAAAAGAAAATTAGTATGTGTGTTAAACAGGATTAACAGTAAAAGCGCATGAGATTTAAAAGAGGTGCAAGTTAAAAACACCATCATTTCCAGTTCTACTCACATTAAAAATGCATCTAACTAACTCTCAAGTTCCTGAAGTCTGTGTAGTCTTTTCCCCAAGGTAATAATACCATATAAGATAATTACCACGGAGTAAATCTTTCTTTAAATCTACAGCACTTTAATATGGTCACTTGCCATCTCCTTAAGTCCGTAAGATTTACACATGGTAAGTACATATATACATACATGCATTTTCCTTACATATCTGCTGTAGAAATGGTGCAGTCAAGATTTCTTGTCTGAAAAGGTCTTTCAGATATAGAAATCCAACTCCTTTGCAGCTGCATGGCAGTGCAATATTTCAGCAGTGGAAAGCACAGACACACTAATAAAACTGCACATTACTGGGATCTTATCATCCGTCAAGAAGCCAGCATCCAGCAGGGACACTAAAACCCCAACTTAAAGAAAAGAATCCCAAACCACAAAGGAGGAATGGGGTGAGGGGCACCCGGTCGCTGCCCAGGAAAACTCTGGTGTAGGAAGGTTTAACTTACAAGGAGCTGATGTCGCTGGGGATGATTCGCGGCACACCAGGGGATCCCACACAAATGATGGATTCTTTGGTGCAGCTGCATGTGGCAGGGCATCGGACTGGCTTTTTCACCTGGGCACGCTGCAGTAGGCATGCCACCGCCAGAACCAAGAGACAGAGAGAACCGCCGCTGCAGCCGCTGCTTCGTAGGAGAGCCATAGCGTTCCCTCCTCCTCTGCCTCGTGGTCCCCTTTTGGCCCTGCACCCTTGGCCCGAGCACTGCTGCTGCTGCTGCTGCTGCTGCTACTGCACCGGAGGCTGGAACAGGAGTAGGAGCCAGGCAGCATGCTGCACCCTTATGCTCAGGCTGAGTGTCTCTCTGCAGCAGAAGCAGCAGTAGCAGTACCAGGGCTGCTGCACTAGACTCCTTCCTCCTGACATCAGCACTTCAGCTGCAGCCTTTTCTATCCAATGAATAATTTATCAAAGGCTCCATTGCGAGGGAGAGTTTAAAAATAATCCCCCAAATAGCCAGGGCTCAAAAGACTCTGTTTCACTTTCCCCTCCCCCTCCCCTTGGTTTCTCCTTGAACACTAGAGAGGAGAGGAGGCAGCTGGGTGACCTTGCGGGGGGAGGGGGGCATAGCTGCCATACACATGACTTAGAGCCAAATGTTCATTTCCTGTGCAAGAAGGGGTGCAAAGCTGCTGCTCCCAGTGACCTGGGACAGAAGGGGGATTCCAGGCCTCACGCATGTACTCATTTACACACAGCGTGTTAGTGCCTTTGTGCAGAAGTGGGGAAGGCTGGGGGGGGAACAATGTTAGTTTAAATAATTTAAAGACACTGCCCCCCCGCACCCTTCCCCCCCATCACCATGTGGTGGAAACAGCATTTTAGGGGATTGGAAAACCCGTGACATTCTTTCATCATTTCCTCAATTCTTCTTCTTTGTAACATGTTTAGTGCTGACAAAGTTCTCAGTGCTGCGCAATGAACAGATCTGAAGGCAGACCCTGCCCCGAAGCCCTTACAGTCTACACACAGAAGACAGGGCACATCAGGATACTCAGAGATGGGAATAATTTAGGAGGTTATTTTTTCTCACTTCATAATTATCGCAAGCTCATATTTGGTGGGCATAAGGGAAGAAGTGAATTTATGCGAGGATTAGGAGCAAGATGATAACAGGGAAAATCGGTGCACTAGGAAAGGCAGTGTGGGAAAATGCACAGAGATAGGAATGGGAAAAGAAAAGAGGGGGCATTAACGAACCATTGGGTAATACAATAGGAGACAAGGTCTGAGCTGCAGGGTAGGGCAGGTTTGTGCAGGGACTTATGAGTGAGGAAAAGGAGTTTAAACTTGATTATAAGAGGCCTGTGGCAAAGCTGGGAACTCAATACAGATCTGATTTGCAGTCCACAATGCCATCCTTCCTTGCTATAGCACTAATATCTAGCCCTTCACCCTTTGCATCTGTATACCTCAAAAGAACTCTGTGAAGGAAGGAAAATACCATAACCCCATTCTACTACCCAGCCACCAGGAGATGCACCTGTGGTGAGTGGGACCGCTGTACAGAGACCCTTAAAAACCCTCCTGTCTGCTCTGTAGCTCCTTGAAAATCCTATGCCTCTTTTCCACAGCCGGCTCCAGCGTTTTTGCATCCCAAGCGGCAAAAATAAAATAAAATAAAATAAAAAAGGTGCGACTGCAGCTCTACCGCCGCCGCTTCATTCATTCTTTGGCGGCAATTTGGCGGCAGGTCCTTCCCTCCGAGAGGGATGGAAGGACCCGCCGCCGAATTGCCGCCGAAGAGCCTATATGTGCCGCCCCTTTCCGTTGGCCGCCCCAAGCACCTGCTTGCTGCGCTGGTGCCTGGAACCGGCTCTGCTCTTTTCCTAAGTGTAGGATGCTCCTCCAGTATCTTTGATCAAAATTAACTCAATTGACCAAGCTGAACCTTGGTGTAACCACAGTGCTTTTAACAGTCATCATCACCTTCTTCACAGGGAGGAGGAGGAAGGGTCTGTAGTAATCTGTTTATCCATTTACATACCTGCCACGTTTTGTGCTGTTCCATCGATGTTGTCTCCCCTGTTCAGCAGAGAGAATGTGTAAAGTGTCAGGGGCAGGTGTGGAGGGGAATGCTCTTCTCCCTATCAGAGGAAGGAGGATGGTGGGGAGTCAAAGGCAGCGGTGGGATGAGGAGCCAGAGGTGACTGGAGCTTGGAGGGCATCAGAGGCTGCCTGGAGGAGAAGAGTCTGAGGCCTGGGGTGCAGTCAGATTGCAGGACAGCAGAGTTTGTTGAGGGCAATCGGAGCCTGGAGACTTAGGGTATTGTTAAGGGTGTGGGGAGGCTGGAGCAGCCTGCTGTGTTCTACCCCTGTCCTTATCAGCCTATCCCCCATCCTGGTTCCCCTGCTTCCCTGTCCTGGAGCTCCTTGGCTCCCACATCAGCCAGGCATAGGTGTACCCAGTGTCCGCTCCCCCTCCCCAGGGCTGATAACCATGCTGACCCCGAACCAGCCGGGCGAGCACTGACCATGCACAAGAAGGTAAATCTGCCTGCCCACAGTGCTGGTGCCACAGCGGCCCCACTGGTGGGGAGAATGAATTATAGGGGAATGCAGCGTCTCCCTACAGCCTTGCTGGATGTGTGATGGGACTGCTGAGTAGGTGACACCTGGCAGCCTTGTATCTAGGGTGACCAGATGTCCCGATTTTATAGGCACAGTCCCGATATTCAGGGCTTTTTCTTATATAGGCGCCTATTACCCCTCACCCGCGTCCTAATTTTTCACATTTGCTATCTGGTCACCCTACTTGTATCTAGGTCCATATCTGGTGCCATAGCTGGCAGCTGGGGATGTGGTGAGGAGAGAAGGTCTGGGAAGCACTTTTAGGAGGAAGCTGCAGCAGTGAGTTTGGGGAAAGAACAAGACCTGAGAGCACTGCGAGTGGCAGCAGGAAGAGACTACAGCTGGGGGCTAAAGAGAATATAGGACTGACTGAAATAAAAAAATCACTGAAGGAGTCACTTTCTTCCGACATTGAACAAGGAAGATTATTAGAATAAGGAGCATGGTTATTCATTAAGCTGCCCTGTCTCTCTGTTGAGCTTCTACCCAGAGCCTCTTCATGTCGCCTTCTGCCTTGCTTCCTGCTACAGAGTTAAGGAATCAACACATACTCTCACTTGCATGATAAGAGCTGGCAGTGGGAGGAACATTTTAAAGTTTTCCTCAGTCTGACTACTCTTATAGGGAAACATGCAGCTTACTATAGCTCTCAACATCTCCATAGGCTAAAGCAGGTCAGGTGCTGCCCCTGGGTGATAGGAGATGGGGTGGGGCAGAGCTGCAGAGAAGCCCACCCTGCAGTAGCAGCTTCTGTCCCATGGGGCTGGCTGGGCTCCAGATGTTGCAACTGGCCTCTGGAACGTGGGGTCACTGTGCCATTCACTCACATTTGCCCTGCCTCCCTGAGTGGCACTGCAACCCCACGTGCGAGGGACCAGGTTGCAATGTCCTGACTTGGAAGCCACACCCAGCCAACCCTATGGGACAGGAGCTGCTTTAATGAAGAGAGAGGAGTTTGTAGGCCAAATTGGGACAAACCCTTGAAACCCAGGACTGTTGGGAGGTCTAGTTTACCTCTGCTGTAACCACTGCTTATTAAACTTATCATAATAGCAGAGTTGACAACTCTCATGATAAAATCATGAGACTCGCAATATTTGATGTTTTACTTAAACCCCAGTTCCCGGAGACAAGTGATTACAAGCAAATTTCAGCTTTAATTTAAAACAACGTTTCTAGCCCTCAGGGTCATAGAGAAAGCACTGAAAATGTGACCCAAGTACACCCTGAGGCTCAGAAAACAGAAGATAAAGTAAAAGAACCCCCAATTTCAATTAATAAAATCTCATGAACTTTTGAAGCCACAACTTATAATTTTTCACTATTTGGGGTTGATAAAACTATAACTTTCTTACTGCTATCTTGTGCTCCCCTGTCTGTTGTCTGTCATCTTATACTTAGATCATAAGCTCTTTGGGGCAGGAATTGAATTTTTATTATGTGCTTCTATAGTACCTAACACAATGGAGCCCTGATTGGGGACCTTTGCCACTACTAGAAGATAATAAAATAAAATCATACTCAATAATGCAATAGTGTAACCTCTGACATGACGTCTTTAAGAAAGATTACTTTTGGGGGAAAAGGAGGAGCCAGGGAATTATAGACCAGTCAGCCTGACTTCAATACCTGGAAAACTACTAAAGCAATGTATAAAACATTCAATTTGTGAATACCTGGAGGATGAAAGGGTCATCACTAGCAGCCAGTATGGATTTACCAAGAACGACTCATGCCAAACCAGCTTGATTTCCTTCTTTGACAACTGATTTGGTGGATGGGGGAATGTGGTGGACATAACAAAACTGGACTTCAGCAAGGCTTTTGACACAGTCCCACATGACATTCTGATAAGTAAACTGGAGAAATGCGGGCTCAGCAGAATTACCATTAAGTGGATACATAATTAGTTAAACAACCACAAACAAGGAGTAACTATTAATGGAATGATGTCAGATTGGAGGGAGGTCTCAAGTGGGGTTCCACTGGGAACTGTGTAATGTCCAGTGTTTAACATCCTTATTATGATCTGGATGTAGGTATAGAGAGCATACTGATCAATTTTGCAGATGACATAAAGCTGGGGGGAGGGTTGCCAGTACTTTAGAGGACAGAGCTAAAATTCAAAGGGATCTTGATACATTGGAGAACTGGGCTATAGACAACAAAATGAAATTCAACAAAGACACATGTAAGATGCTACTCTTAAGGAGGAAAAACCAAATGCACAAATACAGAATGGAGGAAAACTGGCTTGGGAGCAGCACTGCTGAGAAGGATCTGGGAGTTGTGGTGGATCACAACCTCAACATGAGTCAATGTGATGCTGTTGCAAAAAAAAAAAAAAAAAAAAAAAAGCAATTGCAAGTCACAGGAGGTAATAGTACCGCTCTACTTGTGCTGGTTAGGCTTCAGTTGGAGTACTGTGTCCAATTTTGGTCACCAATGTATAGAAAAGATGTAGTGAAACTGGAAAGGATCCAGAGGCAAGCGACAAAGATGATCAAAGGGATGGAATGCAAACCATATGAGCAAAGGCTGAATGAACTGGGTATGTTTAGTTTGGAAAAGAGGAGATTAAGGGGGGATATGATAGCTGTCTTCAGATACCTGAAAGACTGCCATAAAAAATAATGGAAAAAAGTTGTTCTCTTTTGCCGCAGAGGACAGGACAAGAGGTAATGGGTTCAAACTACAGCATAGCAGATTTAGATTAAATCTCAGGAGAAATTTCCTAACTGTAAGAACAGTAGTATAATGGAACAGACTGTCTCAAGAGGTTGTGGAATCTTCTTCACTGGAGGTTTTCAAAAGGAGGCTGGATATTCATCTGTCTTGGATGGTTTAGACCAGAGGTGTGCAAACTACGGCCAGAGGGCCACATCCGGCCCGTGGGACTGTCCTGCCTGGCCACCGAGCTCCTGGCCCAGGAGGCTAGCCTCCAGCCCCTCCCCTGCTGTCCCCCCACCCCCGAAGCCTCAGCTCGCTCGCTCTGCCGCCGGCGGGGCTGTGAGCTCCTGGGGCAGCGCAGCTGCGGAGCCGGGCCTGACCCGGTGCTCTGTTCTGCATGGTGGCGGCGTGGCCTGGCTCCATCCGGTGGCACGGCAGTAGCGCTGCCAGCCACCGGTGCTCCAGGCAGCGTGGTAAGGGGGCAGGGAGCAGGGGGGTTGGACAGAGGGCAGAGGAGTCTGGGGTGGTGGTCAGTCGGTGGGGGTGTGGATAGGGGTGGCGGAAGAACAGGGGGTTGAATGGGAGCAGGAGTTCCAGGGGGACAGTCAGGAAGGGTGGGGGGGTTGGATGGGGCAGTAGGGGGCAGTCAGGGGACAGGGAGAACGGGTGGCTGGAGGGGGCAGGGGTCCCGGGGGGGCTGTCAGGAATGAGAGGAGGGGTTGGATGGGGCTGCGGAGGTCCGGGAGGGTCAGGGGACAGGGAGCAGGGGTGTGTGAATGGGGTAGGGGTCCCGGGTGGGCCATCAGGGAACAGGGGGGTTGGATGGGGCAGGAGTCCCGGCGGGAGCAGATAGGAGGTGGCAGCCGGGCCACGACTCCCTCCCCTAACCAGCCCTCCATACAATTTACGAAACTCGATGCGGCCCTCAGGCCAAAATGTTTGTCCGTCCCTGATTTAGACACAACCATTCCTGCATCTTGGCAGCGGGTTAGACCAGATGACCCTTGAGGTTCCTTTTAACCCTATGATTCTATGACAAATGAAAATTCTGTTTTCATTTAGAACTTGTTTTAAAAATTACATTGGGGGCTGAAATTTTCCTATGCTTTGTCTCATCCCAAAAGCAATTTTTGTGAGGAGAGTTCAAAATAAATTAATTGTTTCTGAATTTTCCAAGGATGCAAAACAATTATATATTTAAAAAGTTATTTCAAATGTCTGGTTGCTTTTGTATTGCACATCAGATCATTTAAATTTGCTTTGTTTTAAAACATTAAACGTAGCATGTACATATGTTAGCTGTGCATGAGAACAAGTGTCCTCCCTTCCTTGAAAAAATCTGATTTTGAAATAAGGTTCTCGAGATTAGGAAATAACACTACAGTGTGCATGCGGGGGTCTTACTTTTCTTAACTTTTGGTAGATGAGGTGATTTTTTATGAAGATTTGCAGGTGCACCTTTTAAAGTCATCACACAAATAAATACAGTCAAGTGCATATGAATGATCGTGCTATCAACTATCCATAGGTACATGCATTTAAAATAGGCAACACAATCAAAGAAGCACTCAGTGATGAACATGATATAAATATCAGAACAGATATATTACAAAGATAGAATATGCTGTACACTTAAATAGTCAATACAATCAAATATATGCGATACAAGGATATGAAATTCCTGGATCACACATTAAGGGCAGTCACATATAGCTGAATTGTGTGCTCATTCATATGGCTGGTGGGAGAATAATTTTAAAATGTTTTAAAAGTGAAATGTTCTGATCATCATCTAACTGCCTTGGGTTCAGACATACACCTTGTCACGTTTAGAAGGTCGTTGTCATCACTCCAGCTAAGTGGTCCACTTTCCTTCTCTTCCCTTTCTCCAAAATCTCTGCCTGCCCATGTTTTCTGATACATCTTCACTTGTGAGGAGAGATGGGATTGTCTGAGCTTGGTGTAACCACTAAATAAAGAGCACAATGAAATATCTCCATGTGTAGCTTATGAATTGTTTCTCCAGGTCCTGCAACGATGTCGCAAACTCACTTTCATTTTCTATCCTCACGCCTTTGACTAACAATGTCTCCTACCTTCTCTAATATAAAGTCAGCATAAACTTACTGGGGTCCTGTCCATGTCTTAGGCGTCTAGGCACTATGGGAATACAAATAATAATAAACTACTTCAGTGTATCTTTCTATCTGACTTTGGCAGTGTACAGAAAGCTGTTCATTGACTCACCCAACACCCTTCACCACAGCGAAGGCCGGGGGAAGGAATGATCTTTTATCATTTCACCTATGGTCATTTCTTTTAAATTCTGGGCTGTGAAATGATTTTGGTGGTGTCATCATTGACCCTGTTTGTCCACACTACAAGAGTTAGAAAAATTCAGACGAGGAGATAGTGTTATCAGAATTGTTTCCTCTATTTAGGGATCTTAATTCACTTGTGATCTGGTAGAAGAGAGTGTAAAAGGGTTATTCTCTGAATAATATTCATATTGCTGAGTATTTTCCTTCCCTTCAGTGATGGGTGATTATTTAACCCTTGACTGCTACAGGAGAGGGACTAAAAAGTGCTAAGTACTTTGTTATGCCTTATCTTCAGTCTTTTTTAGTGTCTGTACTGAATGTTTGGTCTGCTTGTTCAGGTTTAAAGACCTTTGGTTTTTGACTTTTCTACTGCACCTTACAATTCCAGAGGTTGGGTCTGTTGTGTCATTGCAAATGTTTTTCATATGAGGCACAACAGCAGTTTTCTCTGTCCAAATATAACTCTATATGTCACACTCCAAGGCCAGGGGCTGTTTTAACGTGAGCATTTTATTAATTTTTTTTCTCTAAATCCAACAAACAAAACCACAGCTTGCAAAAACCTGGACAGTCTTCCAGGAGCACCAAACCCTTCTGCAACCACAACCTGTTCAACAGAGCTGTGTCCCTATGGCTCTTCAGCAGAATTCCAAGTCATAAAGGGACAGGGTCCTGGAAAATATAACCCTGGCATTCCATCCACCTCTTATACCAAAAGTAGTCTACATTTCCACTAACATGAGTGCTACATCTCATCCCTGCGTGTTCACACATGCAGGGAGGAATCTGCCCCCAAAGAAGAGAGGAGTTCATCTGTTGTATGCTTGCCCTTTCCTCTCCCTCTGTGGGGACTTTGTGGGGTTCCAAATCTATGGATTTGTAAGGAATTCAAAGTGGGGAGATAGGATGAAGGGAACCATCTGGATTCCTCCACCTGTTTCCACACACAAATCTACAAGGAATACCAGCAGAAGTTAGTACGTCCTGTGTCTGTATTAACTTACGCCTGGTCTATACTACCCGCCTGAATCGGCGGGTAGAAATCGACCTCTCGGGGATCGATTTATCGCGTCCCGTCGGGACGCGACAATCGATCCCCGAATCGGCGCTCTAACTCCACCAGCGGAGGTGGTAGTAAGCGCCGCCGACAAAAAGCGGCAGAAGTCGATTTTGCCGCCGTCCTCACAACGGGGTAAGTCGGCTGTAATACGTCGAATTCAGCTACGCTATTCACGTAGCTGAATTTGCGTATCTTAAATCGACTCCCCGCTGTAGTGTAGATGTACCCTTAGTCTGTTTTCCTCTCCACAGATAGAACCACAGAGAATTTAACTTGAATTAACTAATGCTAATTATCTCTAGCTATCTACACCGCTAGTCTGGATACTCCATAAAAATTTGTTTCAGGAGACAAAGTTTTTTACCCTAGGCAAATCAACTTTTATGGGAGTATGCAGCCTAGCATGTGCAAACATGTTAGTTATCTCAAGTTAATTAGCAATCAATTAACTCAAATCACACCTTTTAGTATAGACAGCCCCTAGGTGGATTCCAAGGTCAGCCACAGTAGATGGTGCACATCTGGAAGTATGACTCCAATAGGAGCTGAGCAGTACATGGGCCAGTAGGAACAAGAGGGATTAAGTAACAGAGTGGAAACTAGAGCATCCATGCACATTTAGCACCTTTAAAAATCAGCCCACCTAAGTTTCTTTACATTTTTGCACTTAATTTCCTTCTTATTCATTTAAGACCAAAAAAAAAAAAAAAAAAGGAGAAGGGAGGTGAAAATGGGGAAAAAAGCCTCTCTTTTGTAGGAAAATGGGTTTAACCAAGGTATCAATAGAGGTCATATAAAACCATGAACTTAGTTCCAAAAAGAAAACCTCTCCTCTGTGTCTGTGTTAAACTGCAATGTCCTTTACAGCCATAAAGCCTCACCTATGCTACCGTCCAGTGACACACGTGGTCCTTTCTCAGCAAAATTCAGTAGTATTGTACTAAAGCCACTTCTAAAATGAACATTACTGTCCAACTGCCTTGTTTGTTCTTAACCCAGTGTAGCCATAAGAACCTAAAATATGGTGTGATACATACACACAAAACACAGTTGCCAATATCTTCCCTCATTTAAAAAAATACTTTTCAGATTTAGCAGATGGCTATACTTCACTCAGACCAAGCCACATGTGAAATGTGATGTTATAACATTCAACCATTTTGGGATTATCCCTGCACAAAAAAAAAACCTAGATATTTTTCTACCATCCATTTTGCTCAAAGTTGGCAGAGTAACTCCTGATTTATGTTTGTACATGAAAGCAGAATCCATCGCTATGTGCTTAAAGATAGTGTTATCCATTGAAAAGTGAAGCACTCCTAGCAGGTTTATTTCCTTTAAAATCAGTGAGATTGAATTACTATTGTACAATTGAAACAAAATGATGAGTTCCTACTCTTAGCTTAGTACAGCACCTCAACAACCCTAGACAGACTCTTGTGTGGAATATTGTGGACATACATATAGACTAATATATACCACATATGCGGCAGACACATTCACAGATAAATTGCAGAATCATGTAATAAATTGTGGTATCATGTAATCAATTGCATTTATCATCCACCCACCTCAACTCTACCAATTAATCTGTCTCAATTTTTTGCACTTTAAACAACAAAATATGTAGAAACCGGACAGGCACATTGGGGCTCCAGAGAACCATGTTTACTAAATGTACACAACATGTAAGGCCTAGGTGTTCAGGAACTTAGTATCAGCCCGTTGGTGGTGCTCAGAAATTATTTCAAGGGATACCACCCAATTCTTACACAATACACTCTCCAACTACTCTTACTGGTTTTTGTGTATCTTTTAGTTTTCCTAGCAAATTATGGGCAGTTAGGGTGACCAGATGTCCCGATTTTATAGGGACAGTCCCAATTTTGGGGTCTTTTTCTTATATAGTCTCCTATTACCCCACCCCCCACCCCTCATCCTGATTTTTCACACTTGCTGTCTGGTCACCCTATGAGCCGTTAAGAATGATAAAAAAGAGACTATATTATTTTGATCCGCTTATAATACTAAGATCTCAACTGCATAAAAAAAAAAGAAAGTATAGAGGAGAAAGATATGGAAATTTGAGATTTTTTTTTATTCCTAAATGTACCTGTACTGTTAAGTCTTTTGTTCATAAATCATGTGCTCTTTGGCTGGAAACTTAAACTATCCAAAGCTTTAAACTGATAGTCTTTACTAACTATATATACACATTTTGCTTGGAGAGAAAGGAATTAGTAATTATTTCTTCACACCCTCTGATTAATATATACACTCAGAATGAAATCTCAACCCCAGTGAAGTCAAAACTCCCATTAACTTCAGGAGAGCCAGGATTTCACCATCAGTATTTAGAAGACTTTTTGATAATTTTATTAACAGGTTCTTATTTTTAAACCTTGCTGATTTATGATTAATGGATTCATGTGATATAATTTCTGCCAAATGTATCAATAGAACGATATTCCAGTGCCTGGAAGCTGAAAAATTAAGGCTTGAGATAGGGCATGCATTTTCAGCAGTGAGGGTAATTAACACTGTCTCTCATACATAAGGTATGGGCCTGAGGGAGAAATTTCTGGGTGAAGTTCTCTGGCAGTGTCATGTGGGTGGTCACACCAAATGAATATAATTGCACCTTCTTGCCTTAAAATGTATGACTTCATGAACAAAAAACCTTAAGGGATTTCTTTGATGGTAAAGTTAGCCTCTTAATTTTCAAGTGGGGTATCGCTGGCCTTTTAAGAGGCAAGAGGCCAGTGCATCTGTGATTCGTCAGCTGGCCCCAGTTGGGCTTCAAAGTGGTAATTTGTGCCCTAAAGGGAGGAGACTGGCAAGCGAGAGTTGTCCGAGACCAGGAGAGACAGAGCCTGAGAGGATTCAGAGATAGGAAGCAGCAAGGAAGAGGAGTTGCTTGGCAGGGAGCAGAATTTGGAAGGCGAGCAGTAACTGAGAGCTGCCAATGAGGAGCTTGGAGGAAAGCTGTTGATGAAAACTGACCAAAGCTAGGGACCACTGAGGTCTGGAGGCCTCAGGCAGCAGCACCTAGAAAAAGGGGAAAATTCAGCTTAGTTGAAGAAGCTGAGCCTGGAAGCAAGAGGTTGTTGCAGGAGGGTGGATCCTTTGATCAGGTTCTGTCACCCCAAAACCCCTTAATACCACCTGACAAGAGGTTTACAGGAATGTTCCAATCAGGGCCGGCTCTGGCTTTTTTGCCGCCCCAGGCAAAAAAGCCTCCTGTCGCCCCCCTCCCCCCCCACCCCCGCGGGGAGCGCGGCAGGGGAGGGCTCCGAGCCCAGCTGCAGGCTCGCTCTCCCCCGACCGGCCGAGGGGAGGGTGGTGAGGAGGAGGGCGGCGTGCCCGGCCAGGGCCCCGCTCTCCCTAACCGGCCGGAGTGCCGGGAGGAGGGCGGAGAGCCCAGCCAGGGCTCCGCTCTCCCCGGCAGCCAGAGCACCGGAGGGAGAGCGGCAAGCCCGCCGCGGCTCTGCTGTCCCTGGCGGCCAGAGCGCCGGGGAAGGGCGGCGAGCCTGCTGCGGCTCTGCTCTCCCCGGCGGCCGGAGCGCTGCGGGGAGGGCGGCGAGCCCAGTCGTGGCCCCGCTCTCGGGCTGGAGCGCCGCACCGCCCCCCTCCCCTCCAGGTGCCGCCCCAAGCACATGCTTGGTCGGCTGGTGCCTGGAGCCGGCCCTGGTTCCAATTCTGCTATGTCCATTCTGGTTCACCAAAGAATGTCACGTGAGGTCTTAAATGAAAGCTGGGATCACACTGGTCATTAATATCATTGTGAAATGCATGTACAGACACTATGTAAAGAGTTCAGTATGTACATACTGAAAATATGTTCTTAAATTCTGTATCTGGAAAAACAGGTTTTCTAACAGACAGAAGATGTTTACTTCCCCCTCTCTCTGTCGGGATGTTAATTAAGCATTGTCCGCTAACACAATGTATACCCATTTACATATGAAGTCAGCAGGGAAATGTGAGGTCAACAGAGAAGCAGCACACAGGAAAATTTAAGCCATGAGTGGTTATCCTGCCTCTGAGTACAGACAATGAACTTTGTGGATAAAAGCAGAAGGCAAAAAAAAAAAATCCCCTTATCCTGCACCTAGGAAGTAAAAAAGTAATGCATTTACCTTCATGAAAATAGGATCTCATCCTATCTTGATTGAAAAGCTGCAGAAGACATTGGGTGAGATAATCCTTCTTCAGATAGGAGGTTAACCTGTTAAATTTAGTCTCTTAAAAACCATGTTATAATTTTGTTTTATATGTAACCATTTGTTTCCAATATTCTTACTCTTTCTGAAGATGGTGCCTGGGCCATCTTTACTTTGTCCTTTTCGGGCCTGGTCTGAACTATAAAGTTTGGTTGACCTAAATTGACTAATTTCAACCTGGTTTTGCATGTGTCTACCCCTGGATTTGTCTCCCACCAATGTAAACATCCTGTTACAGTGACGCAATAACACCACCTCCCTGAATGATGCAGAGCATAATTGACCTACTTCTGTCAGTGCAGTGCAAGTGTAGACACTGCATTACCTGTGTTAACCCTAACAGTCTATAATCTTTCTAGTGGTTGCTCCACAGTGGCCCTGTCCCCATGACAGTGGTTGTGCCACTCACAATTTTGAACTACACTGCCCAGAGTCACAGAGATAAGAAGCTGACCCCTTCCACCGCCGCCCCCCGGCCCCTCCTAAAACTCCCATAGTGCTTTTGAAATACCTTTTTCTTATTGCCCACCTTGGCACAAACACCTAATAGCCAACCATTGTGAACATTTGACCAGGCTGGCGCCACGCACATAGGGCTACTAGACGTGATCCTGCCTGGAGCAGGAAAGAAGTCACAGATCTCCTCTGCCTGTGTGGGGAAGAGACGAGACTGTGTAAGCACAGCTATGGAAAAGCCATAGAAATATCTACAGCTATGTGCAGATTGCACAGAGGATGCTAAAACTGGGGCACGACAGGCATGAGCAACAGTGCTGTGTCAGATCAGTGTCCTGTGCTCACATAGAGGTAAAAGAGAGAGGTTGAGGCGATGTAGACTTTTCCATTCTTTGTCTTGTTGGGCTAGGCAGGGGGAGCCATGCAAAGTACTTTGTTTATCTGAACAGCAATGTCCCTCTCGAGCATTCTCAAGGAAACTTTCATGTAGATACTCTGCAATCCTCTCCCAAACATGCTGATGGGCTAGAATGAGCTCAGCATACACATCCAGCAATGTAGCCTTTCTCATCTGAAAGTTCTGCAAGCTGCAGCTACTGCTCACCATCCCAAACCTGTATAACGATGCTATCCCACCAGCCATTGCTCATTTTCTGGGCTCAGAAGCAGTTATCCACTGTGTGGAGCTGCTCTGTGAATGGCAGGTGCAACCTGGTATTTTTATTTGCTATATTCATCCAGTAACGGCTGAGCATCTCCTCTTCCTCCTCATCATAAGTTGACTGTAGTAGTATTCACAGAAGTTCCTCAGACACAGGAGAATCATGCATTTTGTATTAGCAACATTTATTACAATTGCATTGAGCTCTGCAGCATCCATGCTTCTGCCAGAGAGATGGCAGAGACTGAAAAGCAGAGCATGGGATTGTGGGAGTTTTATAAATGGTGCAAAAATTCTGGATGGAACAAACATTATGCGATGGATAAAGTGACATTGTGGGAACTTGACTCCTAGTTCCCAGAAATCCCTGAACGAATCACTAGTATCACACAAAGAACTGCAAAAATGTCCCACAAGGTACTGCGCCAGATGGTGGCATGGGGCACACTGGGATACTTACCCCTGGTGCATCACATTTTCCATTGACACAATCACTCACGGTAAGCCCACACACCATGGATGCAAGCAGCTAAGCGTGCATGAGACAAAGCAATAGACAGAAGTCAGCAGCTGTACAGCAACGTAACTTATGGAAGAGTCTAACTTCAGTGGTGCAGGATCAGGCCTTGATTCATAGATTCATAGATTCTAGGACTGGAAGGGACCTCGAGAGGTCATCGAGCCCAGTCCCCTGCCCGCATGGCAGGACCAAATACTGTCTAAACACAGCAGATGCACAGCAGATCCAGATGACTTCAATGCCTGACTTTAGGCACTCAGTGTTTACAAATACTGCCCAGGGCTGACAGCCCAACCCCTGGGAGCACTGGAAACGTCTCCCACAGTGGCTTAAATTTGGTTTTAAAATTATCTTTGGTTTAGGGTGACCATATTTCCCTGTGCTGAATACGGGACACCTGGTAAAATTACTCGTATTCAAGCAAGTTCAACAGCAATCAATCGTACAAATGTTCAACTTAACATCAAATTGACTGAATCCTTGTTAAAAAGAAATACTGTGTAGTTGGATTCTTTTTATTTACCTTCTTATCTTTAAGGTTCACACAGGAAGGGGTGACACACACACTCCCATACACCTCTCTCACACAGAGGACATGACTGATAGATCCGAACCTCTCTGCCCGGTGCTCTCCACCCTCCATGCCTGGCTGGGCCCCCAAGATGGATCCATCTTTCCTGGGACCTGGTGCCGGTCTTCCTGAGGCAATGTGTGTGGGGGCATGCAGGGTCACATGCCCCTCGCCCCTCCCCCGATTTCTGCCAGGGTTCACAGCAGAATGTGGCTAGCAGCAGCCTTTCGGCACTGGGGGGGACGGGAGCTGCTTCCAGCTGCAGGAGGCTGGGGGGGAAGGGATGACCGGGCCTGTGTCTTTGCAGAACTCATCTCTCCCACTCCTCACCGCTCCCATGTGGCTGGAAGCAACTTGTCCCTTCCAGCCCGCACAGCAGGCTGCTGCTAGCCACCAATATAACCCAGCCACCTCCTGTCCCCTGGCTACAGCATGGGCAGGAAGGGGTTAAGCCCTAAGACTGCATTGTGCACCAGGGCCCAGGGAGCCTGACTGCAGGAATGCTGACTTCAGCGAAATCGGCCAGAGAAGTGGCTCAGCAGAGGAGCCTGTCTACGGGACAGGACAGAGCAGCCCTGTGCTTCCTGGGGACAGGACTGGGGTGGGAGGCAGGTGAAGAGGGTGCAAAGCCCCTGTCCCGGGGGCTGCTGTGGAGCTTGCAGGTTTGGGGTGTGAACAGATGGGAAATCGTCTCCCCCCATCACTCCAGAGCTTAGCTTCCCTGTGCCCCTGGGCACCAGGTTTGTATAAATTTTGGTGGTGCCCAGAACGGGTCCAAGCAGAGCCATCCTGTCCATAGGATGGACCGGGGCAACCGCCTCAGGCCCTGCGTTTTGGGGGGCCCCATGCTTCAGGGGAACGTGGGGTCCAGAGCAGTCTGGAGGATTAGCGGGGGGCCTGGCACCAGCAGCAGCGAGTAACCCGGCTCCAGCCCGCTCCGCCCCACCCCCGCCAGTTCCCGGCATTGCTCGGGGGAGGGGAAGGAAGCTGGAAAGAGGTGAGGCAGGAGCTTCAGGGAAGGGGTGGAGTGAGGGGGTGGATGGGGTGGAGCAGGGGCAGGAAGAGGCAGGGCGGGGCAGGCTGTGGCTGGATTGCTCGCTGCTGCCGGCACCAGGCCCCCCGCTAGTCCCCCAGGCCACCCTGGACTCCACATCCCCTTGAAGCATGGGGCCCCCCAAAGCGTGGGGCCCAAGGCAGTTGCCCCAGTCCATCCTATGGATGGGACGGCTATGAAAATATAAGCCCAAAGCTGGGGGAGCTGGCCCCATGTTTCTGAATATTGGTGGAGCACGGGCACCACGGGCCCATGTCACTTGCCACCTCTGTCTGTGCCAGCGCTGTGCGGGGCTTTGGCACATGCAGGGCTCGGCTCCTCCTGGCCAGCGCCCCGGGCCAGAGGGTCTTGGGCTTTCCTGGGGCTTCGGTCAAGGCAGAGGCAGTGGGGGAAGGAAGGAGCCTGCCGGCCAGGCTGTTGGTGACACATCACCGGCCGCCTCCTAGCACCTGCCTACACCGACCAGCCACCACAGCTTGCAGCGCGCAGCCAGTGCTGGCCAGAAACGGGACAGGTGGCAGAGTCCTGCTGGCCGAGAGCCAGAATGCAGTGGGGGCTGCGCTGACAGACCAGCAGGGGGAGTGGCAGGCCCCGCGCACTGCATCTTTGCCCTGCCACCAGCCTTGCACACCCACCCCCATCTTCAGCCTCTGGACCCCACATTCAACTCTAGTGGGCAGATGGCTGGCAAGCAGGGATCCGGCCAGCAGCAGGACCTGCCAGTGCTGATGGAGGGGAAGACAGAAAATATGGGACAATTTGCCCATTTTTAAGAAAAAGTCAGGACACCTGCAGCAGGGCGTAAATATGGGACTGTCCCTTTAAAACCCAGATGTCTGGTCACCCTACCTTGGTTTTTGTGAAACAATGTCAATCTGAAATTTTTCAATCAGCTCTACTGGTCTGTTCACCTTCTTGGCAGCCAAATGAGGGACATCGCATAGTCTTTTTAATTCTGGAATTGTTGATACATACACTCAACCTTAACTCCATTGTAATATAGTTTTTTGTTTGGGAAATATGGGCTGTAAATATGGTATGGCAGATGCTACAGATCACTACACACACAAGGGGCTGAGTTGTGGATGCCAGACCTCCCAACTTCACATGGCTATAGTGGGATGCAGCGCCATTCAGGTTTGGCCCATCTGCAGATGGAGATGGAGGGGTGGCTGGGCCAAACCTGAGTGGCGCTGCAACCATGTGCATCAGGTTGCAATGCCATTTGGTTTGGGGGCCCTCTCGAACAGGAGGCCTGGGGCAAACGACCCTTTTTTTTCCTCCTATGGACAGCCCTGAATGCAGGAAATATTCCCTTCAACTGGGACAGGAGGCTTGGGGCAGTCTCCTGAAACCCAGGAGATCTGGGACAGTGGTATTGTGAATAGGAACTGAAACTTTGAATTTCACGACTTCCATGTGTTTAAACTCCCAACAATAGTATTGAATTATTTTGGGGCGGAGGTGGGGGGGTTACATCGCATATATATATAGAGAGAGAGAGATTCACACACCTACCTGCACAGAAAGTCTGTATTTTCTCTAGTATTTATATACCAAGTGTATGCTTTATAAACCTTAGTGTTTTGCAGTGCTTCAGTGTAATCTGTTTCATTCAGTAGTTACTCTTGCTCAGGAAATGCACAACAGTCACCACTGTTCCAAATATAGGTTGCCAGGTAAACTGTAGCAAAAGCTCATTTGAATTCAGCACCCTGTATAAAAGTGATAAGAAGCCAAATACTCCTAGGAAACGGCATAAATGAAATATGGCACGCAGGCAGCAAGATATTTATAGAAACAAAATATCAGCATTTTCCACACATGTACACAAAGCAACTTCAGTCTTTTCACGGGGAAAAAAAAAGCAGCACTGGCACTCACTTATCCATTTCCCTGCAGTCACATATTTTGGCCGGAAAGCAATGACAATGTGGAAAACCTCCAGGTCCTTGCAGATTAAAGATCAATGGCTACATAAAATAGAGGCTGTCATATTTTTACTCCTAACCTGTCTTGGTAATAAAAATGTTGTTTTATTAAACAAGGTGAAAATCTTGCTGGGAGATGGGTTTATCTTCCTGGCCTTACTCTCAGCTTCTGTTATGTTAGATTACAATTCCTACAGAGGACAGCATGCTTACGTACCAGATCAACGGTTTTGGGTCACCAGTGTGGTAAGATATTAATAGATGTTTGGCTGCGTGTATGTGTTCCCTCTGTGTGCTGCCCCATCCCTGTGCCATCAGCTGGCACAGCAGACCTCAAGCAAACCGCCCATTAACCATTAAGGGACAAAGGCACCCAGCCAGGTTTATTGTCAACAAAGCACAGTACTAGTATCCCGCAAACTCTACCGGACCACTAATACATGTATGCCATAACAAGGGACCAGCTCAGTAAACGGCGGAACAAAAATACTCCCTCTGAAATATATTTTTATACCCCTGTGCAAAAGTTAGTACTGCCCCTCTAGCATAGCTAGCATAACCTGTCCCCTAACGTGGCAAGTTATTACCTATCACCTTGTACATGTTGATTCAATTAAAACATCTCTATTACATACTGTCATCATGATCTTATCTTTTAGCAGGGGTCAATGTGTCCCTGTTATTTTTGGGGAATGTTTTTGTACCATCCTTAATATCAGGATGTTCTGGTACCACTTAATATCGGAATGTGTTTGCATAAGTACTCTGTAACTAGCACTTCTTAGGAATGTGTATTTCTGCAATATCAGCCATGTTCTTGCAAGATTTTGTGAGCAGGTCCTACCTGATACCAGGTCTCTGATACAAGGGCTTATGTTTCAGGCGCTCTTCCTACTACAGGGAGAAAAAATTATATGTGCATTTGAGTAATTTGGGCCTCTGGATTAACTAGCTGATGTTTGTAAAGTGCTATATTGGGGCTTATTTATTAGAAAACAATATTGATATCTCTCCCCTCCCACACTTGAAAAATAAACTGTATCTGGTAGAGGCTGTATTCTGGAATTTAAAACCCTGATCCCATTTTGTGAGAGCGCACTCTGCCCCAGCAGCAGTCTCTAGACGTATTCTAGCTAAATGCATTCTGGCCAACTGCGCCAGAATGCCTCTGCAGCACAGGGTGAGCCCATGCCAGAGCAGGAACTATGAGCCCTCTTGAAAGGAGTAAATGTTTGCTTTCCCCTTGTGCCAGGCCTATTACATTGGCTGGGGGGGGAGAGGGGGTGGAAAAGGGCCCCTTTAGACTGTTTAGCACAGCTACCTGCACTACATACCACCTATCTTTGGGTAGATCTGTACTTATAGTGGTGTGTAGAGTCCAGACACTGCACCCCAGCTAGCAGGGGTATGAATAGCAGTGTAAACGGTGAGGCACAGTTTAGGAGATGTCTATGCTACAAAGTTTTGCTGACACACATTATGTTGGCATACAGCTGCCACAGTTAATACATCACTTGTGTGCATGCATGATGCTCCTTGCATCAGTCTTGCATGTACTCACCAGGAGTGCTTGTGTGGATGAACAGGGCAATGCATCATGGCTAGCTATCCCAGTGAGCAACCCGCCCCATTCAGCACACTATCTTTTGGTTTGTTTTGGCAATACATGGCGGGACAAAAAGGAGTCACACATGGGTGACTGGGAGCAAGGGGTCAATGTCCCATAATGCAATGATCTCCTTCCCATAATATTATTTCTCTCCCACCATTTTCATGCCTATTTTCAACTTCCCACAAACCCACATGAGACTTGTCGCCATCCGCCATCTCTTACAAAAGCATGGAACCTAGACAGTGCTGCATAGGCAACTATTGGGAGGACACAAAGGGGGGCACCAACTAAGGGGGGGACCACATGATCTCCCACATGACTGCCCCACCCCCAGCCTGGGACCCCCCCGCTCTCCCCATCCCCTCCTCCCAATCCCATGTTACTTGAGTGGGGGGGCTCTGTCCTGCTGTGCTGGCCCGGTAGCAGCCAGCCTCCAGAGCCACGCCCGCATGCTGCCCGGTGCAGCACAGCAGTTGCCTGGGAGAGCACCTGCCTGCGGCGACGGCAGGCTGCCGCCCCTGCCCCAGGCTCAACTTCTGGTGACAGTGGCTGAGCAAGCCAGAAGTTCCCCGGATCCTCCTCCTTCCCTTTTTTAAAGATGGTCACTACATTAGCCTTTTTCCAGTCATCTGGGACCTCCCTAGAGCGCCATGAGTTTTCAAAGTGGAGGGCTCCGCTTCACTCGGCCACTGTGCCTAGAGAAGCTGAGCCTCAGGGCAGCTGTTGCGCTGCACCAGGCAGTGTGGCCGGAAGAGGAGAGGCTCTGACCCCTCCTCTTCCCTTCCAGCTCTGGCCCCGCCTCTTCCCTTCCGGCTCTGGCCCCGCTCCTTCCTCTCCCCAGCCAGGGCCGGCTGCTGGGTCAAGTGCCCTGAGCAGGTGTCTGGGGAGGGCGGGCGGCCGACCTTTCCCACCCCCACGGCATCACCTCTGCAGCGCTGCATGATTGTCATGAGTGTTGGAAGCACAGGATGCACGATCCTCTGGTATTGGCAGAGCCACAAGAACCGCGGTGGGGAACATGACAATTCCTTGGAGGAAAGATTGCTGTGGGATATAGTGCGAACCAATTCCCGGTTGTTGATGGCATTCACAGAGCAGCTGCAGACGGTGGAGCGCTGCTTCTGGGCCCAAGAAACCAGCAGTGACTGGTGGGATTGCTCCCCTTGGGATGACGAGAAGGGGCTGCAGAACTTTTGAATGCGGAAGGCCAAATTCCTGGATCTGTGTGCTGAGCTTGCCCCAGCCCTCCAGCACAGAGAGCTGCACTGACAGCAGATCGAACTGTGGAAGTCATTTTAGAGTTGGCAAATCCACTGTGGAGCTGTAGTCATGCACATGTGCAGGTCCCTTATCTGCCTCCTGCTACAGAGGACTGTGGCTCTGGGCAATGTGTAGGATGTAATGAATGGATTTGTAGCTATGAGGTTCCCAAACTGCAGTGGAGCCAGGTCTGGCTCTGGCTTTTTTGCTGCCCTAGGCAAAAAAGCCACCCGCCACCCCTGCCCCCCACAGCGCGGCTGGGGAGGGCGCCGAACCCGGCCGCGGGCCCGCAATCCCCGACCAGCCGGAGCGCCGGGGGGGAGGGCGGCAAGCCCGGCCGGGGCTCTCCGCTCTCCCCGGCAGCCAGAGCGCCAGGGGGATGGCAGAGAACCCGGCCCAGGCTCTCCGCTCTCCCCGGTGGCCAGAGCGCCGGGAGTAGGGCGGAGAACCCGGCCGAGGCTCTCCACTCTCCCCGGCAGCTGGAGCGCCGCGGGAAGGACGGCGAGCCCAGTCGCGGCCATGCTCTTGGGCCGGAGCGCCCCACCACGCTGCCCCCCTCCAGGCGCCGCCCCAAGCACATGCTTGGTGGGCTCGTGCCTGGAGCCGGCCCTGAGTGGCGCAACAGACAGCACACACATCCATATTTTGGCACAAGTCCACCTTGCCACAGAGTACTCCAACAGAAAGGGTTATTTTTCCCTGGTTACACAAGACGCTTCACTGACATCAAAGTTGGCTGGTTAGGGAAGGTGCATGACGCACACATTAGGAACACAGGACTGTTCAGAAAGCTACAAGCAGGGACCGTCTCTCTCAATCGACCATTACTATTGGTGATGTTGAAATGCCTGTGTAGCACCGACAGACCCCAGTCATTGGTGGGCAGAATCGAACCTGGGACCTCTCGAGCTTAGTGCATGAGCCTCTACTGCATGAGCTAAAAGCCACATGGTTCTTAGCTATGGCTGTATAGCAGACTCATTAATCTCTCTCTAAGTGGTCTTGGTGCCACTAGATCAGACAGAGCCCCACATCCAGAAGGTGTGTGGGTTACACCAATAGTGATCCTGAGGGATCCTGCCTACCCCTTACTCCTAACTCATGAAGACATACACCGGCCACCTCAACAGCAACCAAGGAGAGAGATTCAGCAACAGGCTCAGCGGATGCAGAATGATTGTTGAATGTGCTTTTGGTAGGCTGAAAAGGCACTGGCATTGTTTACTCACTAGATCTCGAAAAATATCTCAATGGTTATAGCTGCCTGTTGCTTCCTGCATGATATTTGTGAAACAAAGTGGGAGAATTTGCCGCAGGGGTGGAGGGTGGAGCAGTTGTTTGCTGAGTTTGAACAGCCAGACACAAAGGCTATCAGTCAAGCTCACCAAGGAGCTATATGATTTAGGGAGGCTTTGAAAGAGCACTTCAAGAGCGGATCACAGTAATGTGGTGTGTTGTAGTATGCTTAGCATTGCACTGCAGTATGGGGGCCTGTTAGGAACCATGTGGTGCTTGCCGCACATCTGTACAAATATTAATGCCAATGCAGCTAATGATGTGGGGTGCTTGCTGTACATTTATGATGACTACACAGTTTGCCACTGATGATATGGGTTGTGAGTGTGCAAGACTATTACATTCACTGCCAGCAGGCATTATATGTTTGAATCAGTTATGAAAACAGCACCTAACAAACAATCTGAAGATGATGATAGCAAATACATTTTAAAGTTAAAAAATTGGTTGGAAACATAATTAATAAGGGAAAGGAACATTGCTGTCCACTGTAGCTACACATACATCAACTATGGCTCTCATGGGCCAGTGTATGTGAAGTTGTGGTGGTCCATTCTTTCCACCGGTGTGGAGTAGTAGGCGTGCTGGCCCTGAGGAATGTTGAGGTGGAGTGTAGGGTGGTGCTATGCTGCAGTTCTCCACTGACTTCAATAGCAGTTGAGCCAGAAGAATCTGCAGCATCTGCGTTCGTTGACCAAGAAGTTCCATTTTGTCCTGTTCCATCTCCCTCTCCTTTTCCTGTTGGAACTCCTGGGCTTTTCTTCTCTCCCCACTTTCCTTCTCTGTACAGTCTGGAGCATTCACCCTCCAGGCTCTCTGTTCAAGGTTGGATGCAGCACTGGCTTGCAGCATTTCAAAGAGCATGTCCTCCCTCATCCTCTTATTTTTCCCTCGTATCTGGGGGAGTCGTTCCGCTGGTGTGGAGGGGTCACCTCTGAAGGCCGCAATGGTTTCAGCTACACATATAAAACAGACTTGGTCTATGTGACTGGGTGCATGAACCCCACAGTGGTGTGGCGAGGGCAGGACCAGCTTCAGAGTTTTTGCTCTCCCAAGCAGTGGAAAAAAAAAAAAAAGAAGCCGCGATCGCAATTGCGATTGGCGGCACTCCAGCGGCAGCTCCACCACGCTGCTTTCTTCTTCGGCAGTAATTCGGTGGCAGGTGCTTCCCTCTGAGAGGAACCCGCCTCTGAATTGCTGCCGAACAGCCCGACGTGCCGCCCCTTCCCCTTGGCTGCCCCAAACACCTGCTTGCTTGGCTGGTGCCTGGAGCCGGCCCTGGGCGAGGGTTAAGGGACTGCTGTTGGCACAGGAAACCCCGCCTCTGTTGGGCATGCTTCCTGTGGAGAAAGCATTCAAAAGGGAGCAACTCAGCTAAGTCTGGATGGACAGAGGAGGAGAACAATTGGGCACACAACTAGGTCGACACAAAGCATCTTATGTTGACCTAACTTAATAGTGTAGACCAGGCCTTAGGGTAGTAGAGTGCCCTACATACCTGCACCCTAGGTATATATCATACAGGCTGAAGCAGTGCCCCCAAAGTACACTAAAAACAGCAGAGTAGAGTCCTTCTGCAGAGGCTTTTCCTGCCACAGTGAAAGCCTCTGACAGTGGGGAAAGGCTTCAGCAGGGGGAAAGGAGCCAGCAGCTGCACTGGGGTGCGTGTCCTATGATGACTATGCCACTGTGATGTTCGGGGGATCATTCAGACCAGGAAGGGGTTCTGATCACTATCTGCCTTGTAACTTTGGATGCCTCAGTGCTATGCTGCTATGGCTCAGAGCCTCGATACCTATAGCCAACCCACATGCATAAGATCTCACCCTGGCTCTCACAGCCCAGTTATGCATTACAGGGTGACCCCAACAGTCCTGAATACCCCCAAATCCATCTACCCTGAGTTCTTAACTACCAGACACTTAGACTTTTCTCCTGTAGTTCATCACCTCTGAAGGTGTGAAAACTTTGCTCACTGCCTTAATATCTCTAATTAGTCAATTTGTGGCACAGAGTTGCTCCTGGGTACTGGACATTGGTATTTTCTCCAAGATTCCTGAAAAAGAGTATTTTCAGTGTGCTGTTTAGCTGCCGCTGTTCAAGGACTGGTTATACAGTGTAAAATAAATAAGTTGCACAGCCTGCACATCACTGATTTCTCCTCCAACAAGAAAGTCAACTTCAGGACTCTCCCATCTGCTACTGCTTGGCAAAGAGGTTTGAGCATTGGCCTGCTAAACCCAAGATTGTGAGCTCAGTCCTTGAGGGGGACACTTAAGGATCTGGGGCAAAATCAGTACTTAGTCCTGCTAGTGAAGGCAGGGGGCTGGACTCAATGACCTTTCAGGGTTCCTTCCAGTTCTATGAGATAGGTATATCTCCATATATTTAAAGGAGCAACAATATGGAAAATACTTAAGGAAACTCAGATAAATAGATTAAGGAGAAAATAACTGCTCAAGTTATAAATGCCTCTAGGCCTGATCCTGACATTGCTGTAAATTAGGAGCATTTCCACTGCAACACTGGAGCTATACTATTGTAAAACCTGTGGGAGACAAAAAGCTCAGGACGTCAGTCCTCACCCACAGAAACACGGCCAGATCCAAAGCTCATTGAAGTTAATGGAAAGACTCCAATAGGCTTTGGACCAGGCTCTAAGGGGACTGACCTCCCAGACAAAGGGGATTTAGTGTTTTCAATTCCTACATCTTTTTTCAGATTTCTGTCTCCCTCACTAGGAATCTTGACTACTGTTAATACCCAGAAATCACAGAGATGAGATAAAGAAAACCATTTTATCAAAAAGTCTTTTACATAGCAAATTAACTTACCTTCACCCATTCACAAGTTCACATGAGTCATAGTTGGTGCTTTATTGTTATATTTTTCAATTTAAAAAAAAAAGGACAAAGAAGGGAAGTAACCCTAATTATCATTACAAGGACTATAGGCTGAACTAAAATCCCTACGCAAAATATCCAGTAGAATTTGAAGATTGTGTAAGAGAAGGCCAAGACTGTGCTGCGATGACTGATGAATTACTATTCCCTCCTGAGCTTAAGTCTTTTAAGAACAGGGCTGAGTAGGAAATCTGAAATCCTGGAAAAATAGATGATTTACTTATTGAGTTAAAGCCCCATTATGAAACGTACTATAGTGAAAATATACTAAGTGGTAAATCTACTGCTTTCTCCTAGGGAGTGCTGACGTTTTCTGTACTGGATGAAAGAAGCAAAGCTCAGCAGGGCTCTTCCAAATGCTCTTTCTTATATATATATAAGCTGTGTGTGAGTATAATATATTATACACACACACACACACACACACACACACACAGAGCTACAGAAGAACTAAGTATACAGACCTCATCATTGGAAACATGGCTCATCAACTCCTATTCTTATCTAGTAGTCACTTGCACTTCATAGCAACTCCACAGGTCCCCAAAACAACTGTATCTGCAACACCGACAGCTGAAAAAATACAGAGCCTAATGCTCCTCGTTTACTCAGGAGTAATTCCATGGATTTCAGCTGAGTTACTCCTGATTTACCCCAGTGTAACTGGAAGGATAATTAGACCCACAGTATCTGCTAGCTGCAGGAGCATGTCACACTGAACTAGAGAGTCAATGAAAACATGGACCCCCATCAGTTTGAATTTTGGACCCAATGAACTCAAAGCATATTCGTGTTTAAGTCAAAAGACAGTAGCCACCAGTTATCATACATCTTAACATCATTTTGCCTTCCCTAGAGGTGCTATATTCTGTGTTGCTTCATTTCCTTACATTTCCCCTCTACTTTCCAAAATAAAGAAAACTTTATTTTGGTGAAGATAATTTGGAGTGAATGATTACAGTAGAGCAAGTGCACACCCTTATTAGGGCAAGGGAAACACCAATAAGTACTCAGAGGAGTTTGAGTAGGGACAACAGTACCTGGCTGGATTTGCAGCTAAAGCCGTGGGCATGGGAATCTCATTCCCAAAAGGTGTTGCCAGGATGCTGGCTGCAGCCAACTAGAGCAAAGGGAAAGCCCAATGACCAAGGGGGCAAAGCAACTTGGCGGGGCGGGGGGGGGGGAGAGGGAAGAGAAGGGATGAGAAGGTAATGATAGCAAAGAAGAATTTCCAAAAGTGGCTCTACCGACATTGACAGCATGGGTTGGAAGGGAACACCTTACCATGCAAGGAAGTAGGGTTGAAGGAAGATCCTCCTGGAGGAGCACTTGTTGGAGAAGAAAGAGGAGTATGTTATTGACTTTAATAATTGGTGAAGCTGTAGAATGGAAAATGTTGTTTGCTTATTCCCAAGTACGCCTATGAAAAGAGAAGAGAACAGTATTGCTGCTATGATCTGTTAACAGTGACAAGTTAAAATGTATGTGTCATGCCCCTGTGTATCTCAAGACTGTAGGTTCCACTTCAGGGCAGACGGTTCAATAATAGGGAAGTAAACCCAGTGCCAGCTGGGGCTCTAACTCCTTAGACACATCAGCTAACCTCACAGCTTATTAGCTCCCTAGGCTTTTGCCAGCCTCAGTATACAATTTAAACAGTACCCTTGGGATCCCCAGTACATCTTGACACCAAGTAAGTGAACCTCTGTGATATTGGGCCCTTTTACTTTAATGTCACAGAAAATCCAAGTTCCTCTGTTCCAAAGAGACCAGGCACATACCACTGGTCAGATCCTCCTTAGATCTCCCTCCTGTACCACATCGGGCAATGCTCAGTCCGATCCTGTAATAAACATATGTAGTCTTTATTAATTGAATGAAAATGAAGGAGGAGATATTTGCACAATGCTAAGAATACCAAAGATTCAGATAGGCAAAGTCTATTATCTTACCAAATTTCTGTTCAACATGACAAGGTCTTATAGTTCAGCTTCTGAGGCTTATCCCAGCTGTGGCATTGTGACACTCAGTACCTCAGAATAGCACCCTGTAACCCCCACATTCACCACTTGTAAATGGTTATATTTTGTACAAAGGATGCCTTATAAGGTATCCTATGAAAAGTCATGATTTGCTGAAACTCATTGTTCTGTCAAAATATGTATAGTATCATTGTATATTGAGTTATGAGAGTTTGGTATATGGTTGTTATTGAAATAGAGTATGTTGCGAGTCTGGAGGGATGCCCACAGCTATCTCTCCAGTGGCAACAAAGAGGGTGACCCATACCCAGACTGGTGTTAAGTGACTATCACCAGCCATTGACCACCAGGGGAATTGTAAACAAGAGATTTACAATTCAATAAGAGACAGTTGCTCAAGTTCTACACTATGGAGATTGCTCAACTCCATAACTCAGCAAGGTATCAGGATATGTGATGCTTGACTCCATGTTTGAGTCCATATTTGTCCATGCACATGAACTGAGTCTAAAATAAGGGACAGTGACATCATGAGTCCACCTCTCTCCTTCCCCACCTACTCTGAAGGCAACAAGAACATTTGGAAGAAAAGACTTTGAACTGGGGAGATTGGTCCCAGGCTGAGCAGGGAATTCAGCCTGTGTATTAAGAATTGTGAACTGCTTTCAATGCCTAGTGGGGCGAGAAAAACTGCTTGATTCAAATCTTGCTTAGTTTGATAAAGTTTAGGATTTAAACTGTGATTTTACCTTTTATTTCTCATGTAACCAACTCTGACCTCTATGCCTAACACTTATAATCACTTAAAATATATCTTTCTATAGTTAATAAACTTATTTTAATGTTTTATCTTTACCTGTAAGTTTGTCTAAAGTGCTTAGGGAATCTGCTCACATTACAACGGCTGGGGCATGTCCACTATCCTTAGATTAAGTGGCAAACTAATTAATGAGCTTGCACTGATCAAGAAAGTCTGGAGCAGTGTAAGATTGTACATTTCTGGTGTGCACGGCTGGCGCTGGACAGATTTGCTGGTGTCTCCCTGTGTATAGTTCATGAGAGCCTGTATTTAACTTTGGGTGTTAGCTAATGGCTATGTAAGAGCAAAGCCTGAAGGGGTTGCTGGTCACTAGCAGAGCAGTGTGAGAGGTACCCTGATCAAGAGAGTTAAAGGGGACACAGTGGTCCCACAGTCCAGGTTGTACCTGGGGGGTGTCACAGGTATCTAGACATCCTTCACCTGGAAGACAAAGCCCTTGCCTTTTAAGATCCAGTCTGGTAAAAAGAACCTAGTTTCCTTCTGCTAGGCAGCTTTTATCCATAATCCTGCCATGTGACCATTCTGACTCTAGGGTTTACAGGGGACTGGGGGAGGTCCATGAGCCAATTCTTTGGTGAAGTAATCCTGTGCGATTCCTCCCTGGGTGGGTGTTTCCCCTTCTACACTGTCCTGTAAGCTGGTTCTACCTGCTGTGTTGAGAATCAAAGCATTTCCTCTGGACATGAGGCTTTTTAATGGGTATTAATTGACTACTCTCTCCCCAAAGGGATGTAGCCGTTTCTATGAGCAAAACTCAGCAATAATTAATGGCTCATTATTATGGGGTCTGTACCAGCCATGTGAGAGTTATGTAACACACAGGTACAGATATTACTCTTAACATGAGAAATGGAGAGATCAGCACGAGTATTACAGTCATTCATTCACCAGCATTTAGGAAAATCCAAACACTATACATTTTACTGCAATTTTAACAACTTAATAACGTTCTACCAGCATTAAGCCAGACAGACTCTTAGTTGATAGATAGGCCTAGACTCAGTTTGCCTAAGTCCACAAAGTCACAAGTTCGTAAAGATGGGATTCTCTCTTTGCACTCCATTTATAATGTATCTTGGATTGATTTTGAATAAGACACTGAGAAAATACGTAGATTTGAATGTAACAGACAAAGACCCAGTTTGAGATCTGATCCTGCTCCCACGGACTTCAATTAGAGCAAGAGAAATCACACAGAGAGGAAGAATTCTACTCTTATGTCTATTAATTTTGTTAATGTGTTTGCAAAGGACTTACATGCTTAAACATTACAATGTAGAAAACAAAAAGAAATATCTATAATACAAAAAGACTTATGTTTCCTTCCCAAACTGACTCAATTGGTCAAAATATAAATTGCCTTTGGCATTTGCCCACCATCGGTAATGATTTAACCTACGAGACTGTCCTACATCTATCAACCCCTCTCTTCAGGAAAAGCCTAGGAATACAAATGTCTAGCACTCCTGAGAGGTTTTTAGATTAAGGTTTTATAAATCATAGATGATAAATGATATAATACTCCTGAGTGTCATTTAGACATAGCCTAGGGTTCTTTGTATTTAAAGCTCTATGTGCTTACTTAGCATCATTAATAATAATACATTTTTATTACAGCAGTGCCTACAGACCAACCAAGAACAAGGCATCATTGTGGTAGTCACTGTACAAGCACCGAGTAATAGATGGCTCCTGCCCTGAAGAGCTTACAGACAAATATCGTACTTGTTCATGTGACTGTATGTTTACTTTGTTATTTTTTGTAAGATGCTTGAGGAAAATGAAATTCCTGCTAGAGAATCCTACTTATGGAATCCCAGCAAGAATTTAAGAGGATTGTTGGGAAATATTGTTATGGTAGTATTAAGGCCTAAAGTTAAAGTGCTCCATCTTTGCTTCACTTGGATTGACTCCTCTATGCTTGACAAATTGCACTCGGACTGCTCCGACTGATTTGCAGTTCAAACAAGTGTTAATTTTAGTGTAAAAAGCCTGTGTGAAGAGGTTTTAATTAATGTCTGTTAGAAACTATAGTCCTCAACCAACATGGTGCTGAGCACCTGCAGCTCCCATTGGCTTTAGCAGAAGATACTTAGGGGGTGCACTTCTTAGGGTCATGCCCTATTTCCACAAACTCTATCAGTGCGGAATTGGATTGTTCAAAGGAGCTCACAACTGTCAGTGCTTTATCTCATACCTTTGTTATCTTTCTTTCATCTAAAAACCGGTTAAATAAAGGGCACAAGCAACAGTGAACAATTCTGTTGAGACTTGCTTGTTCATGGTCTGCCAGTGGAAGTAATCAATATTCTACTTATGTTACATTCCATTTATGATCACAACTTTGCCTGAAATGCAGAGTGCACATTTTATGTCTCTCTACAGTATGCATGTATATTGTTTACAAGGTCTGGAAGAAAGGTTGGCCTTTGGAGGTTTCTGCGTGTTTGAGGTCTTCTGAGTGTTATTTTTTGTTATTTCCGTATGCCTTAGAAAATATCAGGCCTACAGGGCAATATTTTAAAGGTTCTTCTCTGTTACAGGTATATGTTTCAAAAATGAAATCTCAGAGAAAATCTTTGGGTGTGGTTGGAACCAGAATCATTTAAATGCTCTGATTTTGTGGCATTAGATTTTCTAAGAAAACTGTTAGAACTAAGCATAAATTGTTAGTATCTGCCTATTTTATTTCTCCAGAAGCATTTCCCAGGGACTGGGAATGATTCCTCTGAAGAACTTACATAAACTAACAATACCTCCATTCCACATACATGAGTTATTTGGTTAACTTTACAGGAGCTGTATGAACATTGCTGAGACCGAAGAGTTAAACACAGGGCTGCATAATGGAGAAGGGGTCATTCAAATAATATTGCAGGCAGTCTTTAGGTTCTGATGAAAAGGGCCTAATAGCAGCAGACATCTTCTGTCTGTGCATATCCAGAGAACAGGTAGCTATAGGATTCATGGCAGTGTAGTATTACCTACATTGCTCATCAATGCAGCTCCATCCTGAGCCAGAGGGAATTCACAAGGTTATGCATTTTCCATTGTCCATTTTGTCCTGGGCCTACACTGAGATTGCCAAAGGGGCAAAATCAGTACTTGGTTCTGCTAGTGAAGGCAGGGGGCTGGACTTGATGACCTTTCAAGGTCCCTTCCAGTTCTAGGAGATAGGATATCTTTATTAATTTAATGTATTTATTTATTTGTCCAGGAGGGGACACACACACACACACACACACACCCCATACAAATGGACACAGACTCCTTCCACCTAAGGTTAGATGTTCACAAGTGCACGTTTTCAAGAAAAAAATTGCTTCTCGGTTTTTTGCATACTTCAACAAAAAAAAAAAAATGTCCATTTTCCTGAAATGTTGTAAAATCAAAAACTTATGGAGCTTCAAGATCACATGAAATGAAATGGCAGAATGTTTCAGGCATTTTTTTGTAAAACCATTTTGGAGGTCAATTTTGCCCATTTCTGATATCAAACATTGGGAGTTTAGGTTGGCCTTTCAGAAATGTCTCTGAATAAACCACTTGTTGTACTAACAACGTATCTGAATTTGAACCAGTAGCCTGACTGTCACCCTGAGATATGGAGTTTCTTCCCACCCACACCAAACATTGATTATACAGTTATATTTTCTATCTGTTGATCTAGGTACGTATATGGCCCTTGATCCAGACCAATCAATGGAAGTTAGGAGCCTAAATACCTTTGTGGATCTGGGCCCTTATCACTAAAGAATCTGATACACAACTACATACTTTAAGTCCAAATGGCCCTTCATATAGGTTAAGGCAAAACCAGAAAAAGCAAATGTGAAGAACTCCAGAGTGTTGTTTATACTAGGGCTTTTGACAAAAAATTCCCACTCTTGATAACAACTGAATCAGTGATAGTGATTCTGGGAGCCCTCGTATAATGGCTCTCCCTCTCCGTGCCATTTACAGCATTGTGTCATTGAAACCCACCCAGAGCAAGTCTATTCAACACAGCGCTGATAAAAGCTAAAGTCTTAGGAGCCTTGCTACCTTAGGGCTCCCAGCATTGCTAAATGCTGGTGCAGCTGGCTCATGAGAGAGCAGAGCACATCTCTCTACTGTTAATCCACACCTGAACTGAACACAAAATGACAGCTGCCTCCAGCAGACTCTTAGAAATGTAAAGCTGCAGTATGCAGAAAAACAAAATCATAAGTTCCATAGACTATATAGTTATAAAGTTCTGCCTAGACTAGTTACAAAAATAAAATGTAGTACATGACAGCAACCTACTAAATTAAAAAAAAAAAAAAAAAGGAGGGAGAGGGAGGATGAGAACATTTCTCTTAAAAAAAATAAGCTGTACTTCCCAATGTGTTTATTCCAGGAACACATTTATTGTGAATATGCAACTGTTCTTGCTCTTGCTCAGAGAACTGTATAGATCAGTGCTTTGCTGTCATTTTGACTAAGAGACAGCCGCTACTGCAGCAGAGTGATGCCTGAAAAGCTGCATGACGACTGATTCCAGTAGTGGTCTTGCTCTATTTCAGCTAACGAGAAACCTGTACTCTCATAATAATACAGTTCATTCCACTTTTGTTGAAATGATGTCTTCTAATTGGTCATTTAATGGTTTGTTTGTTTGTTTTTATTAAATCAGGAAATACGGGTCAGCGTTCCGGCAAGCTGATATCTAGGCAATAATTGTCACGTATAAACTAAGAGTTGCTTACGCTCAACACAAATGCTGGAGAGGAGAAAAATTAATGATCTTATCAGGTAAAAACAGGTGCTGTGGTCACATCAAGGTCGCTAGCTTTGAAAAGAACTCTCTAAAAACTTAACAGTGGAATGTTTCTAGCAAGGTGCTGGAGTGTTGTAGAGATAATGTGCTCAGCTTCCTGGGGAAAGGAACGCAATGTGTTTTACAAAAACTAACTGATGTTAAGGGCAGAGCACGGTGGATGGGGAGAAGGATGTTTGACTTATCTGTCCTTTGGACTAAAATGTAAACAATGGGTCTAATTCCCCACTCCCTTGCCTAGTGTACAACCTGTACACTTGTGCAGAGTGAGTGCAGCATATATATTAAATGCTATCAGATCAGAACAGTTGACTATTGCACAGGTGTAAATGACTATACAAGGTGCAGGGCAGATATGAATTAGGCCCAATGCATGCAGGGTTAAGTCTATGCCACTTTGTTCTTGCATAACAGTGCAGTTATGGTGACTAAGTAAAAATGGCATCTTTTTACTCAGCAGAACTGTTCCCTGAGTGCATTCTGAGTCACATCTACTTGCTTCCATGACAAAAATACATTTTAATTATCTTTTATTCCTGGTAGCACTGCAGAACGATCACATCTATAGAAAAAAGCTGAACTCTTTTCTGGCTCACACATCAACAGAATGTAAACTAAGTTCCAACTGCCCAATTCTGCCCTCAGTTACACCTGTATAATTCTACTAAAAGCATTAGTGTCAAACAGGTCAGAATTTTTGCTTCCTAAATCTTTATTACTGATGATGAAGCTTGAGCAATAAAGAACAGTTTGTCCTGTCGAAGGAAAACAACAATTCTTTGCTTGTAAACTTAAAGTCTGACCTAGAAGTCACTGACCTATAGTCATCATGGCAGCTCATGATCATGTTGATAGTCACTTTTCAGAGTGGAACTTCACCTTAAGGAATGGATGAAAATCACAGGCAGCTTTATCCAAGTCCAGCTGAAGTAAGTGAAAAGACTCTCATTGACTTCAAGAGGACTAGAATCAGACCTATGATTCCTAGCAACATAATAGGCTCAGAATCCCAAACCACTGTCTTAGAGATGAGAGGCATTGGCGGTGGTAATCAAGGTATAAAAAAATCAATATGATAGACTGGTGCTGTCTTTTCCTGAAAACTAAGGTGCTGCATTAATTAATATAGCTCATAGAATGACATTCAGATGAATTTTTCTAAAATAAAAACAAAAAAGTGAGTATTACAGTTTGCACCATTCATGTGGAATACAAGCTGTATCAATTATATCATTATTAAAAAAACATTTCCGTATTAAAATCCATTTTCTGATTATAAATCCTAAAAACTGCTGGCACCATGTGCACATGGACCTGCTGCCTTTGTGTGCATCAGTCAATTTCATGCCTATTAAGTTCTGTATCCCTGGGGATGGTAATATACTGGTAAGCACTTTTTTTTTCCTGGACTGTAGCATTGCAAAGTTGGCTCAAAAACACACAAAAAGCAATAAAAAAAAAAGTCAAAGAAAAATACATTATTGGAAATAAAATTGTAGTATTTCCTAAAATTGACAGGTGGACACTCATTCTGGTAAAATAAGCAAATATGTATTTAGACAGTATTTACTGACTCTAAAATAGATAAATATTTATCATGATGTGGTATAGCCTTATAATAGCTATTCATTAAAATCCTGCAAGAAGATTCTCTGCTTCTACAATGCCACAAGAAGCATGTCAATTCCAGTGCAATTTATATCTTATGAACATACACTCTCTCTCACTCTAGATGTATACATATAAAAACATACCTTTAATCACCTTGCCTGTCTGCTGCTCACTAGTTCATTTCCCTGGTACTTATTCTAACATTGCAGTGATGAGTGTGATGCAAAACCATAAACTAGATAAAGCATTGTAATGTCACTGCTGGAGCATCTAGAAGAGAGAAATGGACTGTGAGAGATTGTTGGATAATTTTGTATTTAAACAAGGATTATTACACTATATTGTAAGAAAGCTTATAAAAATACTTCTATTTAAATCTGATAGGTTGGAAAATTCTTCCTTGTATATCTACATTCCTCTTTTTTGAGCACATCAAGGGCCAAACTGAGAGCCCTTTGCTCACACTGGTGAGCCCTCTTACTCCCATTGTAGTTCCATCAACTCCAGAAGGCCTACTCATGGGACTATTAACAACAATAATTTTGTTTACTATTGGTAGTGTTTATTATGGTAGTACCTAAAAGCCAACAACGACTGGGGTCCCATTGTGCCCCCAGAGTAACTCACTAACCATTCACAATCTAGTACTACACATCACCATCTGTTTGTTAGCCCATTATCAAACCAAAATGCTCAGACACTGAGCTCTCTCACTCTGCTGTCAGACTTTACCCCTCCATCAACTGGAAGCCACCAGCAGTAGGCTCTGAAGTGACAAATTCAACTTGGGGTGCTACAATAATGTAATGCATGTGACTTCACTCCAGTTATTCTGATTTACTGCAGTATGGGCAGAAAATGAGATCCTAAGCATTTTTGACAGTTTATACACAGCAAGAACAACTTCACATGTCAACTTGTAGAAAAGTGGACTGAAAAAAAGGGTACAGTCTACATTTAAATAGCGATGGAAGGTGCCATTTTCTTTTTAGCCACAGATTGGGTACAATCGGGTAATTACAGTGGAAGCTTTTTCACGCTAAGCTGGCTAATCACCTCATAACCTATCAGGAAACCGTCCTAAATCTAGTGCTAGGAGCCACCATTCCTTTATTCTCATATTTCTGCTAAAACATTTTTTCCATAATCCTTTAATTCACAAAAACGGTGCCTGAGGGACAGTACTTGGAGAACAAAGTCAGCAGCAAGAGCACAAACTTCCCCCACAGTGCTCCAACAATTTGACTTATTCAAACCACCACTAAGTGTGGGAGGGTAAGTTAGTATTTTGGCTCTTTGACTCCTTTGCTTTCCCATCAGTGTCAACTGTGATGCACACATCTGTCCACTGAGAGCCACCATATTCACGTCACATATAGTAGGCCAAAAAATAGCCAGATTATAACTTTTCCACTACTGACAGAGGTGGGATTTGAATCCAAGATCTAAGTCACATATTATGTCTCATTGCTAGGCCCTGTAAATGGGAATGCTCACCATCAGTGCCAGTAGAGGTCAGGCAAGGGTGCACCAGGTTGTCTCCCTCCCTGATATCCCCCTTTTTAGTTATAGTTCTGTCTTGTGGGGGATCTGTCTCTTCTTTTGTGGCTCAGCCCCCACCACCCAGGTCACATCTCCCCTTTTGGGGTATATGAAAAGAAAGTCTGATCACAAAGAAATCTTTCAGTGTCTGCGAGGGCTTCAGGGCTTTTACCTTAGTTCAGAGACTTTGGGATTTGGGCCCTTGAACAGTCAGGGTCTTTCCCAACTGGATTCTCCCAAGGTAGTTCACCGGGCAGTGACAGAGACGCTGTGTGACAGATGGCTAGAGACGACAGTGGTTTTTAAACCAATATGTTTTAAATAGAATGATTACAATGCACCCTAGTATGCTCACACTATTATTTACAAAGTTTCTGAATATACACAGCACAATTATTCAGATATTGGTTTCTCACCATAGGTCCTCTGTTTAATACCACTTTGTAACCAGTTCAAGTTTGCAATGGACATGGTTTAAAAAAAGGATTGTCAGCTTCTTAAATTGTCTTACTTGGGATTTCAAAACCCCTCAAGCCAGTGTTATTAAAATGTTGCATTAAAAAGAAGACGTAATCTGGACACCCCCTAAAACAAAAAAATGAAAACAGCAACTGAATCTTTAAAGCAGGGGTGGCCAACCTGTGGCTCTGGAGCGGCATGCAGCTCTTCAGAGGTTAATATGTGGCTCCTTGCATAGGTGCTGACTCCAAGGCTGGAGCTACAGATGCTAATTTTCCAATGAGCTCACTGCTCAACCCCCTGCTCTGCCTCAGGCCCTGCCCCCACTTCACCCCCCCCCCCCCCCGAGCATGCCATGCCCTCACTCCTCTCCCACAGAGCCTCCTGTGCATGCAAAACAGCTGATTGCGGCAGGCGGGAGGCGCTGACTGGTGGGGCTGCCAGTGGGTGGGAGGCGCTGGCGGGGCGGGAGCTGATGGGGGGCTGCTGACGTATTACTGTGGCTCTTTGGCAATGTACACTGGTAAGTTCTGGCTCCTTCTCAGGCTCAGGTTGGCCACCCCGCTTTAAAGCATCATGAACAAAAGGCTGTAACCCATCTATAATCCACATGTGGATTCATGGAATAATTCTTCAATTAGACTTATCTATACATCAGCGCAGGACTGAGAACTGCTGATACATGGCAGATGAGGACATTTATTAGTCTCTGGGCTCCAGCTTTTCTTAAAAAATGATGATCACATAATATAGATTACTTGGCTTATATGTATATTAAGCTGCAATGCCAGCATTTACATTTGCAACATTACATTTTTGCTTTCTTAGGCTCAAGAGAGTTTGCTGCATCTGGTAGGCTTTATTTGCTCGGTTTCCTGTGCCGTCATTTCAAAGCATGAACAGATAATATGATTACTGCACAAATGGTTCCCAATTTTGTTCATCTCACAGATAATAAGAAACAGTTACTTACCTTACAGTAACGTTGGTTCTTTGAAATGTGTTGTGCATATATATTCAATTATTGGTGCTCATATCCCCTATGCACTTGAGTTTGGATTTTTTTTTGCCAGCTGTGTTTGTTGGGGTAGGTGGCCGTGCCTGCACTCGGTGTTCTTGTGCCTTCAACCGAGGGCATAAAGGGTGGGGCTAACCCAACTGCTCCTTTGTTACTTCACCAATACAGAATACAGGTGTTAGACTCCTGGTAGCAAGAAAGGGGGACAGGTCATGGAATATATAAGGACAATACATCTTTTAGAACCACAGTTACTGTAAAGTAAGTAATTGTTGTTGCTTCTTTGAGTGCTTGGCTATGTATATTCCATGGTTGGTGACACACAAGTAGTGACTAAATAACAGGAGGTGGGAAAGATGGAACTATGATTGTAAAACAGCTCTGCCAAAATGGGCATCAGATTTTGATACTTATACTATGAAATAATGCTGCAAAAACATAAGCACAAAACCCCAGATATGCCTACATATCTCTAATACGGGAGCATTTCTCAAAGAAGCTACAGAAGCTACTCAAGCTCTCATGGGCTGTCACTGGGTCTAAGTTGGCAATTTCATAGCACAACGTAAAGCCTGCAGAAATGCAGTTATAAAATCTCCATGTTGATATGATCTGACTTTCATCCTGTCCCCATCAACTACAAATAATCTGGGAATGTCCTAAATGGCTTAGTCTTATTCAAGTAGAAGGAAAGTGCACGCAGAATATCTAGGGTGTACTTTTAGCCCCACCCCCTTTGATGGAATGTGGCTTTGGAAAGAAAACAGGCAGAAGTATTACATGTTCAAGATGGAAATCAAACTACTTTAGGCAGGAACCTTCTGTGAGGTCTCAAGATTACTCTATCTTTATGAAAAACCATGTATACAGATCCTGACATGCAAACTTATATTGCCCCTACCTTTCTGGCAGGTGTTATTGCTATTTAAAAGGATATTTTGATGGATAGTTGAAATAAGGAATACACAGCTGGTGGCTCAAAAGATGGACCTATTAAACCCACCAATACAATATTGAGATCCCAAGGACGGGGAGTTTCTCTGACTGTGGGATATACCTGCACAAGGCCTTTCAGGAGCCTAGCTACCGCAGAGCATGGAAAGAGTAGAATACTGCTGAACGGGAGGGTTAAAAGCAGAGATGGCTACTAGGGGGACCCACAGGGAGCTCATTAGGTAGTCCAGAGTTCTAAGGATAGAAGGTAATCCAGAATACCTGGTATCTAAGTTTGAAACAGAGACAACTTAGCTCCGAGATATGTATGTGAACTGAAGTTTCTTGAAAAATCCATAGATCATGTGTTTGAAGATTGTCAAGGGGCTTCTTCTACCAGAGTGGAGGCATCTGTCACCAGAGTCTTTGATGGAAATAGTGGAGAGCCGGGTACTCCTTTGCCAACTTTTAGAGGGGCCTTCCACCAATTTAATGATGACAAGAGTTCTGGGGGTACCTGCACTTCCAGGTGAGGTTTGGGCTGATATATAGACTTTAACCATCCTTATGTACACTGAAGGTAAATCCTGACATACTGAATTATGTATGTATAGGAGGCCATGTGCTCTAGAAGTCTCAGACAAATTCTCACAGATGTCTGAGTATGACTTTATATTAGATCTGGTCAAACACCTGCCATCTTTTTGGGGGCAGACAGGCCATTGATATGATGGAGTACAGAACTGCCTCTATAAATGCTATCCTTTGAGTAGGAACAAACAAAGATTTATCTTCGTTTTCTTTTAATCCTAGGAAGGTGAAAAGTGGCAGATTCTATTGTAGGAATGTTCCACAAATGAGCCAATCATCTAAGTATGGGTAAACCTTCATTCTTTGTCAGGTAAGCTGCCCCTACTGCTAGGCATTTTGTGAATACCCTTAATGCTTTTCATAGATGAACTGATAGGACCCTGTATTGGTAGGGGGAATTGCCCACATAGATATTAGATATTTTCAATGGGCAAGATGAATTGCTATACAAAAATAAGGATCCTGGATACTGCTTACCAATCCAGTGGATCAAAGATTGGAATTACCGAGGTCAGAGTCACCACCCTGAACTTGAGCTTGCAAATGAAATTATTCAGTTGTCTCAGGTCCACCACATGACCCCAGTCCCTTCTACTATATTCTTGAGGCACTTCCTCCAGTGCTCCAAGATTTAGAAGTGACTGCACCTCTTGATTCATAGAACATTAGATTCCAAGGGCAAAAGGGAACATTGTGATCATCTAGTTTGACCTCCTGTATAACACAGCCCATAGAACTTCTCCAAAGTAATCCCTGTTTGAACTAAAACATATCTTTTTTTTTTTTTTTTTTAAACCATTCAATTGTGATTTACAAATAGCCAGTGATGGAGAATTCACCACAACCTTTGGTAAATTGCCCTCCCTGTTAAAAATTTACATTCAGTCTGAATTTGTTTAGCTTCAACTTCCAACCATGGGATCTTGTTAAACCTTTGTCTGCTAGATTGGAGAGCATTCTATTATCAAATTTCTGTTTCCCATGTAGTACTTATAGATTGTGATCAAGTCAATAATCGACCTTCACTTTGTTAAGCTAAGTAGAGAGAGCTCCTTTCGTCGCACAATAAGGCATATTTGATGAACATGTTCTCATGAGAGAAGGCTCTAAGTAGGGTCTGGGAAGATGGTTGGGGAGGGACTCGAATTGTATGGAGTAACCCACCTCTATTTCTAGGACCCAACGATTTGTGGCAATCCACACCCCATGAAAATAAAATAAATGGCATCTAAATGGAGAGGATATAAGAGGGAGATCCAACACAGGTTGTACACTATTCCCAGCTAAGGAGTCAAATCTCTTACTTTTTGATGAGGAGGGCAGGTGAGAAGACATGGTGGTGAAGATGAATGGTTTCCTCCTCTGAAATTTCTGGCACTTCCTGAGTGGTTCAGGTTGTCTACATTGGGTGTAGAATGACTGCCCTTTATGTAGTTGAGACGTAAGTGTAGACTTACCTAAGTGTAGGAGTGTAAGGACCTCAGTGTCATTCAAGAGTCTTCATCAGTCTTCACATTTAAAAGTTTGAATCCTTCAAATGAAATATTTTCAATTTTAATATGTACCTCCTTAAGAATTCCTGAGGATAGGAACCAAAACAATCTCTTCATGGCAAACAAGGAATCCATAGATTGGACGCTGTGTCCGCATCATCTACTTGAAGAGATATACATGCAAGTTGCCCCTTCAAGCTAAAGGATTTAAATGCCTCTCTACCATCTTGAGGAAACCTGTCAGCAAATTTGGAGATCGTGTCGGCCCTCTGCTCCGTCTCCCTGAACAAATGGCTCTGACACCTCCAATTTGTAACCACCACTATGTACTTTATTAGTGTTTTATCAACCACCACCCTCGTAGAGTCCCACATAGCCATTCTATTCACTGTGTCATACAATAAGCATCATCGTCTTTTGCCAAAGAAAGAGAGGGAAGAGATCTCTCCATGCAGAGATCTCCCTTTACCCTGGCCCTGCTGGCCTGCTCTCTCTCTCTCTCTCTCATTAAGGCTGATCTAATAATTATCTCCTCCTTCCCTCAATCAGGTCTGATAGATCACACAGTGAGTAAGCTGAGACATTGCAAATTCCACAGAGGGTAAGAAGGAACTAGGTGGTTGGGGCCACCTCCACCCTTTAAATACTCAGTTGGAGGCATGAGTAAACTCAGGGTGTAGGGTTGGCCCACAACAGACATAGCACACACCAACAGTGCAATATATGTGACAAACATTTGAAGAATTTGCCTGATCCTCTGAAATGAGATTTACATAAACTAGACAAAAATATTCAAGGCTGCAAACACAAATATACTAAAACATTTATTATGTATTTTTGCCCTGGATCATTTAAAGTAAGACATTACAGGTGATCTTAATACACAATTAATAAGACATGTCAAACATTCAGGAACAACTAATTAGCACAAGTTACTACATGGTAAAATGGAACTAAAGCACTGCATCTCGCACACCTTGAGAGGAAAAAGCATTGGCCCCCTCCTACAAACAGAACCACCCCTCTCAACCACTTAATTTGGTTTTCTTTGAGGAGTTGCGGGAGGCCCTGTGGCCTTACTTCTTCCATCATGTTGAAAGTGCAGTTGCTCAAAATCTCCACATGATCATCAGGTCAAATGTCAGTTCACTCCTGCCCTCTTATGAACTTTGTGGCTAGGTGCAGCGCGGCAAAGGTTCTTGAGTTCTTCCCCTTCCCCATACAATCTCATTGCAAAAAAATCAGCTTTTCCCTCTCACCCTACCTCTAAAAGAGAGCCGCCTTCATTCTATCACCACCTTCTAGCAGCAGTGCTGTGAAACTCTGCCCACTTCCAAAGGGTAGTATTTCCCATAGTCTTGAGGGGACCTTGTCGATAATTGATTTTTATAAGGGACATATGGAAAGATTAAGTTAGTAACTGAAGCATAATTGGAATGTACATTACTTACTTTATCATTCATACTGGTGGATAGTGGTTAATGATGTTCTAATCTTCCTTTAAAAGCATTGTTTAATAATTTGGCTCAGATCTTTTCTACAGAACTAGCTCTGCATTGTAAGAGACCAACACAAAGGTTTGGTCATTCTTTTCCATTTGTTTTTTAAAAATACATTGGAGTTTGGATTATTTAAATCAAATTTCATTTCAAGTTATTATTAAATTACCCACAGCATCTGGCTTCCAGAGCTTACGGTTTAAATTAAGATGTGACATGACAAATGACAGCGACACAGCAAGTGAGAGTGGCAAACAGCGGAATGAGGAGTAACAAGAGTAGCAGCAATAAGATCACAGAGATATTTAGTTTAAGGCACATGCACATCATGATGGTACAAGGTTTTTTTAAAAAAATTAAATTGACTCGCTTCATGAGGGCATTTGCTGAGTCTTCAATGTGAGCCTGAAGAACAGATTTGACTGCAGAGAGAATAGCGACCCTTGCAGGGCATTCCAGGCATAGAGATTAGTGTTGGGGAAAGAAGCCATGACGATGCCTGTGGAAGAAGTGGACAAATGGGGCAACAAGGCTTGCGGCATGGACAGAATAGGAGGTCTGGCAGTTCTGTTCCGGCTTGCAGAATTCTACAATTTATGGGCCTTAGTTTGCATAACAGTATTTTACAATGGAACATACAAATCATGCTTGTGAACGAATAAGTTTAACAAAAATCTAACTTAAGGATAGAATGCATGCAGCATTTAAACAGTGATATTATGTTCAAGTAAAAATATGCCAAGTCACCACAGACAATGGTATAACAAAATATGTGTGTGTGTGTGTGTGTGTAAGTAAAACTAGTGGGCCACATTCTTCATAGCTTCAGCAGGCCACGCACAATGCACCCCCAGGGGCTACCTGCATTCCTCCATTTCCACCGCAGTAAATTCCTTGTGTGTCATACTGCATCCTCCTCTATTTCAGGGTCTCCCTACAACTCCTCCACCCCTTTCCTCATACCAGGGGCTCAGTGTGTACCCCCATTGCTCTGGTCTGTGTGTGTCCCCTGCATATCTCCCTCCCTGTGACAGGGTGCTCAGCAGAAATGACTGAGCCAGCCCTCTGTCACTCCAGCTCCAATTAAAGGAGGTAAACCAGTGGCTGATTGGCAAAGGAGAAACAGCTGCCAGCCTGATTAGCCTGGTTCTATATACAGGCCCAAAGGCAGGGGGAGGGGAGCCAAGGAAGGAGTGTGGTAGCTCTGCCCTCCTGAGTCCAGAGACTAAGAAGTCCTCAAGGCTGGAATCCCCAAGCTGTACACCTGGTGAGAAGATGGTGGGATGGCACTATGCAAATAAACTGCACTGGTGACTGCCGAGCCAGGTGGTCTTGGAGTGGTTTTTGGAGCAGAGCAGAGGCAGAACCAAGGGGGGCCCTGCTATGCCTTGTTACACTCCCAACCACTATTCCCCACTCTCCAGGTCCTTGCTCCCCACCCTCAAGTATTTATGGTTTGCCCCTCCTGACTCCCCATCCACAACCCTGCTTTCTCCTCCCCTCATCTCCCCTCTGGGCCCCTGCTTCCCTCACCACCACCATTCCCCATCCCTACATTCTCTTGCAGATCCTGCTTTCCCCCCCACCCAGCCCTCTTTGGGTCCCTGCTTCCTTCCCTCTCCATCTCTCTTTCCCCCGCTTCTGGGTCCCTGCTTCACCCATCACGACTGTCCCATCCCTCTGGTCCCTGCTGCATACCCTCACCCTGACCCCCTCCCTCTCTGGGTCCCTACTCCTCCCCTATGCACTGGACTCTCTCCACCTCCCACCCCCCCATATATACCATGTCTGGAAAGCTCTCACTTCTGTTAGAGTCCAGGCTACAGTCTTCCCCCTCAACAGGTTAAGCTGCTGCCTCTGCTATGCACAGGGGGCAGCAGAGATTCCTCTGCCTGTGGCAACAGGCAGTCTGTGGCCCTGATTTTCCTCTGAATCAGGCACTTCTGGTGTTTTGATTTCCACCAGAACTAATAGAAGTGTGCCCACGGATGCCTAGAACATTCCATTATTTTTAAAATTGATCAGATGTGGCATACCAAAGTTATCACATTACAGACAAACACAGAAATGCCACTGAGTTGAGCGTTAGATCTTGCTCCACTCAGCCAATAAATGGATTTGGAATATCTTTAATTTAACCAAATTGCCACTCTGCATATACCACATGAATCCCGTTTTAATTTCTTTTTTAAAATGAAAAACTTTACAAGCCTAAGCCAACAAAAGCAAACTCAGTGATATGAGCCCTTAGCTAGGCTAACCGGTTCAGTCAGTGACTGAATATAGTTGGGGCAGCAGCAGCACCACCCACAGGAGATGGTTCAGAATTAGGAGGCATGGTCTCCAAATTTATCCAAGTGCTGGAGTAAATCTAACATCCTTGGAGTCCCCATGAATATCTGCTGTCCCTCCTTAGGGCCCATAGGAGAACCAAATCTCCCATTACTTCAGGTCCACTGATTTCTCCTATTCAGGAGAGCAATTATTAAGGCACAAATCAAATGCAAGAGGGAGGGGAGATCTTCCCATTTCATTGCCTTCCTACTGCAGCCCCCTTCTTTCCTTGCTGTTTACCCCCATATGCTTCCTGTGGGACTGTTCAACCCTGAAAGTCTTTCCAGGGGCTGAAGATTGGCTGAATCCTTGTAAATTGCCCTGTTACACACCCTTGTAGATTTCCCTTTGCCATAGGGAGTCTGTGCCTTTCCATGGTGTTCCCCGGCTAAGAACATGTACAGACTTCAAACATGTTGCTCCAGTTTTCAGCTGTTCAAATTACTATCAGGAAAGGGACTTGGAAAAACCATCTCTCCCCATTGTATCTCATGCTCACATTATTTTAAAATTTCATTTAATAATATCTATCTCCCCTCTCATGCCCATAAAGAGATGTAGCAGGAAATGGCTGTGAATGCACTCATGAGCAAATACTCACACATGTATGAACACTCATTCCAGAGACATTTTTGTGAGCAAAAAAGGACTGTTTGCTAAATGAACACCAATAGCAAAATCAGAAGAGATACGAAACACTGCTAAAGCAAATTCAGTTTAAAATATTAATCAATATTCACTGAAATTTTCTTCAGATATTTGTCCAACTCCAATCACAATGGGGCAAATTCATTTCTAAAGACCCATCTTAGAGCCTTCATACTATTTAAGCCCTATTTCAATATTTGAGTGGGTTTTGAGAAGTGCAAAAGCCTTATAGTTTGCTGTCTGCACAGCGATGAATGTTACTCAATAATTTTTTAAAATCTGAATTTCATCCAAGTTTTTTTAAAATTTAAATTTCCATTCCCTGTATTGCATATTCCACAATACAAACAGGATACAAACTTCACACAATCCAAAAACAAAACAAAAAAACCAACCCCCTTTCCCCCCGAAAAAAACAACCCCCAAACACACACCAAACTTTGTGTGTTCCAAAATCTGCATCTTGTTCTAGTCTTCAGCTTCTCCTGCACTTGTATGTTTAGTACAGTTATCCATTTCAGGCACATCTTTTCCATTGCTCTTTTCTTTCCTAAAAGTCTTCATACACTTATCCAGTCTTTTTAGGAACAGATCTACATCTTGCTTTTTCATTCCAATTGCTGAAGCAGCATTGAGGTAAGCACAGGGATAGTAATTTGTATGTGACATAAAGCCTTTGAAAGTGTAGTTATTCACTGTTTGCAAAGACCCAAGGGGAACCACCCTGAAACAAACAATCACAATTCAATTAAAAATGCTCAGGGCTATTTACAGGAAGCACAGTATTCTGAAATCATTTCTATGCATAACAACATGTGTAAATTATAAACAAGCTTGTCTAAAAGTACCTGAAGTGAACCAATTATTAAAGAACATTAAAATCAAGAACTATAAAAACAGCATGGGTAGAAATAGGACTGGAACTTTTGAACTTGATGAAACCCTGAACTTTTTCAAAGATGGTATCTGTTAAGACCAATCTACCCAAAGAGGACTGTAGTAGCAGGACAAGTAAAAGTTATCAGGCAAAACAAAAAAAAACCCACCCCATCTTACTGCAGTACATACAGATTTACTGTAGTTCTTCTGTGTAAGAAGTGGAATAATCCAAGCTAATGAAGCATGTCTTCTGATGTGAAAATACTCAGCTCTGCCAGAGAAAGTGACATTAACTCTGTAGCAGAAGCTAGTTGACAGCAGCAATATTCAGATTAAAGAATTCTGCCAAAACAAGTTTTAGATCATCCTCTTCTTCCAAAAGGTTTAAACTGAAATCATTAAAAATTATTTGGCCTGCATTTCCCTTGCCATGTACCGTCTAACAGTAAAAATTTTCCACCTACACTGGCTGAAATTAATTCTGGAAAGCAGGATTTTCTTTCACACTACAAAAAGCAACAAACAACATTAGAGATAAGCAATGTGTTTCCCAGGTCTTTGGCACAAAAAAGATTTTTTAAAATACAGCTGAAGCCATGTTAAATATTCCTCAAATTACAAACCTCAGTTTTTGTCAGGTACAGTAACCGCTTCCACAACTAGTGAAAGATGCATTATTACTAATTTGTATTGTGGTATCACACCTAGAAGGCCCCAATTAGGAATCAGGACCACATTGTACTAGGCACTACGGCCACAGATAACAAAAAGACTGTGAATAATTTGGGACAAGTACAATCTTAAGATTAGTGGCACCAGGTGCTACAGCAAACAGACAGGAATAGTACAACTAACATGGTAATCAGTGGTCATATCATAGCACACCAATTGTCTAACTAGCAGACAGTGTTTTGCAGGCATCCTGTCAGTGGCAAGTTTTAAGGAGAGGTTTGACAGACATTATGTAGTTAGTGGTTTAGCAAATTTTTCCAGGGAATTCCTTGCACGCATAAGGAGCAGCATGGGAGGAAGCATGAGGACACTTGTGGGAAAACGTAACTAATGGACAGTGAAGGCCGACAGCAGTGGAATGAAGAATGCATCACTCTGACTCTTTACAGCCAGCGTCAAATTTGTGCTAGGGATACATGTCTACACATTATACCTCAATTAGTTTGTAAAGGCCTAAGAACCATCACAGCACAGCAAATTTCACTGAATGTGATAAATGTTTAAAATATTTCAGATGCTCACCTTGCTCCTGACACTTGTCTTGTGAAAAGCATAGATCCAAGCTGAGTAACAGCCATGTCACTGTGTTTATCTAGGTTCTCTAGAGACAGAGCTGAAGACATAAATAGCTATGTTATAATAACTGTAATAAAGCTCCTCCTTCAGCAGAAAAGAACCATTGATAAGTTTTATCTAACAATGGTGCCCTGGTTAAGTATTTGGGTTAGACTATAACTAATATGAACATTCTTACTATTATTTTAAATTCTTTTCAGTTTTCCACTAAATATATCCTTTCATTATCTGATTAGACCGTTTATACAGTTGAGATACTGTGTGGGGAGAGAAGTTCCAGTTTTCCAGGTTCAGCAGAATTATTGCTTGCAATGAAAATCCCAAGTAAATAAAGGGACTCACTAATCTATTTTACTGAGGTTCAGCACCAAGCAGTTGTGGTTGAAATAACTATTAAACAGTATAAAAATAAATAAATTGTAGTAGTGAATGGTAACATGTCAGTCTTTTTACTCTCATGATCAAACAAAGCATATTTTGATCACAAGCAGTTATGTATATAAATACAGGGCTGAGTCACTAACTGCACTACTCCACTTTTAGGCTGATGCAAGTCCATTGATTTCAATGGACTTGTATTGGCATAAGATTAATGGAATGGAATGGTGAACCATATGCATGCTCATCTTGTGTACGCAAGTGTATTAAAAATATAGAAAATTTCAGAAGTGCTGGCTCAGTTCAAAGCTGAACAATAACTACCTAAGGAAATAGGATTGTGTGGTGTGTTCAACAGCCTCTCATTGTAGACTTCTGCTAGCTTCCTCAGCTGACTTGAAAGGTAGGAAAACATTTCCTGGAAAAAAGCAACAATTTTCAATTAATTTTCTTTTTCTTTCTTTCTCTGTTGAATAGTTAATATCAATTTTGGAAAGCTGTCAGCCTCCAGAATATATCAAAGTATCCAAGTGGTCCCCAGTTCATATGTATTAAGCATCAGCCATTTATTTGAGTCAACAAGTCAGACAGTGTCTTTGAGCAGCGCATGGAAGCCCCTTCCTGTGTAGATCTCTCCATACACAGAGCGGGTGCCTCCATACTATTGTCTTCCGTGCCTGACAAGATGAAGCAGCTCCATGTGGGCCAGCACCTGTACTCAGGATTCAATCCCTCTTTGGCTCTGCAGAATTTATATAGAAAAGGTAATCCATCCTTGAGGAGATTGTGGCAGCAAGACCCCTCCCAGGATCCTGCAATGGGAAGGGGCAAGGTGGCCTTGCTGTGATAGAGGCTGCATCTGCAAACATAGCAGACCACCTGTACTTCCACATCAGCTCTGACCTAAACTGTTCACCACCACAGGGCATCCACTGCCAGGGAGTTAGAGAGGAGCTGCCAAGGCCAAAGCTGGTGCAGGGTTGCAGCCAGTCTGCTATGCTTTCGGGCAAGAGTTTTACCATAGATCAGCAAACCCTGCCCTCCCAACAAAATGTTGTGGGGGAATCGCCACAAAGAAATCCTTGCAGAAATAGCCACACACAAATCCCTTGTCTATAGTCTTTTACCAGGGCAGGGGACAAACTGGTTCAGTGAATACAATACAGCAAGAAAGTTGAGATATCATTCCTCAGTGCATATTTTATATTTCCTGGTGAATATTATATTTTACATTTATTTAGTCTCTTTCATTCTGAAGGAGCCCAAAACACTTCAAATGTACATAATATAGAGCACCACTGGAGTTGAGGATGGCAACCAACTGGTGCATAACTCTGAATGTAAACAAGACATAGTGAGGAGACTAGAAGGAAAACTTCCCTGCACCCAACCCCCCCCCCAGAGCCTCACCCCCATCCAGACCCATCCCTGCACCCAGACCTCTTGCTGAACCCCTGCACTTGAACTCCCACCCCAATAAGTCCCACCCCCCTCATGTGGACCAACCCTCGCTGAGCCCTCCAAACTCCAACTCCCATCCCGCCAAACCCCACTCTCCCAGCACCTAGACCTCACTGCTGAGCCCCCCCCCCCCCAGGCCCCCCCCCCGCTGAGTGCCAGCCCCTCATACCCAGACCCCACCCCACTGAGTCCCAATCACCTTCACTTGGATCCCTCTGAAGAGTCCCATTACCCCTGCACCCAGAACCCCCAATAAGCCCCTGTGCATCCAGCTCCCACACACACACACAGATTGTCCCACACAGAACCCTCTCACCCCACACCTGGATCTCCCCACACTAAGTCGCTCCACACTTGGATCCTGCTGGGTTGAACCTGCCTGTCCCACACCTGGTGTGCCTGGCGTGGAGAGGCAGGGCCCTGTAGGGTTTCTGGGGCAGGCCTGGTCCTTGCGCTGTGTCAGGATCAGGTGCAGCCTCACTGCCGAGTCTGTGTCCTAGGAGGGGCTGCAGGGTGAGCTCCTACCTCTGTGCAGCCAGTGCTCTGCGCTCCCCACTGCGATGGTGGAGCTACCACATTTATTGACAAATAAAATTTGCAGAAATTTAAAATATTGTGTGCAGACTTTTTAATTTTTTGGTGCAGAATTCCCTCAGGAGTAAATAAGCATCACTAATGTGCTCATCTATTATATCAGTATCATTTTTGTAATCTGATTTGTTAATTATTTTGTGCTTCCTCTATTGGCTATTTACTTCTGCAGCAACAGAGGATAATACTGCAAGGGGGTGTATTTACAATGGCTGTTCTCAGAATATATTTATTGAGGAGAATGGTGATGAGAGAAAGTTAATGGTGAGAACAATAAGATATTCTCCAACAATTTAACACTTTAAGCGTGTCTCATTTGAGGACTTCCCTTTAGTGTAGTACATTTGACAATGTCCCTTTAATAAAATAACTTCCAATTTGTAGAATTGGGTTCTTAACTTAGCTACTTAAAGTAGTAAATTTTCCTCATTTATGATTAGATATCTAAATCACTCAATTAGCCCAGAATTGCTACTTGCATGTGGAGGGACTGGATGAATCATGGAAGAATGAAGAAGTAGGAGAGGAAACCAGGGTATATACATTTTCATCAAACTGACTGAAAACCTCTGTATACAAATTTAAATGTTTTCCTGTTTTTGTAAAATAGCATGCTTTGCATTTTAGAATTTTTATTTTCCATTTAACAACATCTAGATCTTTTATAAATAAATAGTTAGCTAAGCAGTTCACTGTATAATAAATCAATGACTTTTCAGATTTGGCAATATTTGGAGAGGTGGGGGGGTCAAGTCTATAGTTGACCTCTATTATAAAATCGCTTTCTGCTGCATGGAAAATTTATAAGCACCCCAAGCAAATGTATACAATGAGCTCTTATACTTAAAAGAAATGCAGCTAAATACAATTGATTTTTTTATGTGGTAGGCACTGTAACTCAGTTTTTAAAAAACTTATCATACTAAAAGGTGTATTGAATTACTTACACAGTAAATGTCAGCCAAATTGCTAGGGGGAAAAGAGTGAATGAAAATGTGAAACAACTGTACCACGAAACCTAGCTAGCTATTGAGGTAAATACTGTTATATGAAAATATATTGCACTTCTGGCATTCTAGTTTGATTTCTAACCCCTAAAACAATGACATCTAAGGGAAAACTGAAAATTCAGTTAATCCTAGAGGCAGTGTATATCAAAAGTGCCAAATGACAGTCACGTTAGACATAATGGCAAGCTTCACTGAAATATACATAAAATTATCAAGAAACTTTTGAAGAAGTGAGCAAAAAATCAGAGTTGTTTCTGGAGCCAATTTTGGTAACCTGGATATAAGGGGACAGTTCCTCATCTGCTGTTAATTAGCACAGCTTCACTAAAATCAGTCTAGCCTGCGGTTTCATGTTAGACAGACCATGAAATGTGCTGTAGTGACACAAAAATCTAGTCTATGAATATCATAGGAAAGTCTTTAGAAATGGAATTTATGGTTTCTAGGTTTACCCGTTAATAAAGCCATCTACTACAATATGTACAGTTCTGTGCAGATATACATATTGTATAATACACACATACCCATTTTTGGACAGGAAAATTATTTTATTGGACATGAGTAATTTTTGAATCTTTACATTTTAATACAGAATCTTTATCTACAGATGTTTTCACAAATAGTCGAATCATACTATATATTTATATTCTACAATTCTTCTAGTTTTGAGAAGCTAAACTAAATTTTTAAGGGCTTTCCATCTTTTAGGAGATGGTGGGTTTAAAAAATATTATTTGCATTGAATTATGGTAATACCTAGAGGCTGTACAGTACTAGGCCCTGAACACATACAACACATATGGAAGCTCTTCCATGCTCTTACTCATTTTTGTTGCCCTTTTCCGAACCTTTTCCAAGTCCAATATATCTTTTCTGAGATGGGGCAACCACATCTGCATGCAGTATTCAAGATGTGGGCATACCATGGATTTATATAGAGGCAATATGATATTTTCTGTCTTATTATCCATGCCTTTCTTAATGATTCCCAACATTCTGTTCACTTTTTTGACTGCTGCTGCACATTGAGTGAATGTTCAGAGAACTATCCACAGTGACTCCAAGATCTCTTTCTTGAGTGGTAACAGCTAATTTAGACCCCATCATTTTATATGTATAGTTGGCATTGTGTTTTCCAATGTGCATTACTTTGCATTTATCAACACTGAATTTCATCTGCCATTTTGTTGCCCAGTCACCCAGTTTTGAGAGATCCTTTTGTAGCTCTTCACAGTCTGCTTGGGACTTAACTATCTTGAGTAGTTTTGTATCATCTGCAAATTTTGACACATCACTATTTACCTCTTTTTCCAGATCATTTTTGACTATGTTAAATAGGACTGGGCCCAATACAGACCCCTGGGGGATACCACTATTTACCTCTCTCCATTCTGAAAACTGACTATCTATTCCTACCCTTTGTTTCTTATCTTTTAACCAGTTACTAATCCATGAGAGGACCTTCCCTCTTATCCCATGACTGCTTACTTTGCTTAAGAGCCTTTGGCAAGGGACCTTGTCAACAAAGGCTTTCTGAAAATCTAAATACACTATATCCACTGGATCCCCCTTGTCCACATGCTTGTTGACCCCCCGCCCCCAAAGAATTCTAGTAGATTGGTGAGGCATGATTTCCCTTTACAAAAAACGTGTTGATTATTCCCCAACAAATTATGTTCATCTCTGTATCTGACAATTTTGTTCTTTACTATAGATTTAACCAGTTTGTCCGGTACTGAAGTCAGGCTTACCGGCCGGGGTCTCCTCTGGAGCCCTTTTTAAAAATTGGTGTCACATTAGCTGTCTTCCAGTCATTTGGTACAGAAGGTCATTGGAATGATAGGTTACAGATAACAGTAAGTATTCCTGCAATTTCACATTTGAGGTCCTTCAGAACTCTTGGGTGAATACCATCTGGTCCTGGTGACTTATTACTGGTTAGTTTATCAGTTTGTTCCAAAACCTCCTCTTAATGACACCTCAATCTGGGACAGTTCCTCAGATTTGTCACCTAAAAAAAATGGCTCAGGTTTGTGAATCTCCCTCACATCCTCAACCGTGAAGACCGATGCAAAGAATTCATTTAGTTTCTCTGCAGTGGCCTTATTATCCTCGAGTGCTCCTTTAACACCTCGATCATCCAGTGGCCCCACTGGTTGTTTAGCAGGCTTCCCGCTTCCGATGTACTTAAAATTTTTTTTGCTATTACTTTGGCTAGCTATTCTTCAAAATTCTTTTTTGGCCTTCCTAATTATATTTTTACACTTCATTTGCCAGAGTTTATGCTCTTTTCCAGGGTGGATAAAAATCAATTATTTAAAAAAAAATTGGAGTTTTTTCATTTAAAATCGGACTTTTTTGATCAAATGTTTTTTGAGGAAAAAACTTATCTAAAGATAGTTTTGATTAAGCTACATTATAGTTCAAAGATATCTCATCATGGAATAGGGATTATAAATTCTAATTCTATAGTATGAGACAATATATTAATGTAATGTTTAAGAAAAGTTTTCTAAATGAGTTCCAATAGTCCATGGATTAGGGACCCAGTTTTATAGGGTTCCATAGATTATTTAGGTTAATCTTTCTATCTATCTACCAATGGGACTCAGTGTTCAGTCTAGATGATACCATCAGAGATGCTTAGTTTTGCAGTTCTCAAACTGTGGATTTGTGTCTCCAGAGATAACATGTTTGTTAGCAAAAATGTTTTTAAATAAATAAATAATATATAGAGGTGAGAAATAACAGACCTCAGCTCTATTGTCTCTCTGCAAATTTGTGTACACAGAGTCAATCCCTTACCTCTCTCTAAAAGTGCAAAGTTTCAAAAAATTCAGTGAATAGAAGATTGTTGGGGGTGGAATAGTATAGTATAGTAAAGGAGAAGTCTGGAGATAAATATGAGAAGTGAGGGGCATATGCTTTTTTGTTAAAATATCATCGGTTTGCTGTTGGAGAAAAAAATCTGGAATACTTAATGTTGTTGTTTTAGTTAAATAAAACAATTTAAATGTCTGTCTGGTGATGTTCTCCTCCTAATACAGCATGGCAAGAAAATCCTCCAAATATTAATGATTAACCTGTTGAACTGGAGATAGTTCACCTCCCAATGACTTCATAAGTATCTGCTTCAATTATCTTTGGTAAATGAAATAACCAAACAATGATTCATTTTCTGATATAGCTGTAAAACTAATCTGAAAAGTTTTCAAAATAAATCACTGTTTAAAAATTTATAGTGCGTACCTTATAAAAATGAAACCTACGTCTATCTCTGAGTTGCGAAGAATATGTATTAAGGTTATAACAACCAACAAAAATGCACTTTTATGTAGAAAACCTTGATTAAATCGAGTCTTCCTGATTGATTTAAATCAAATCCACCCTGCTCCTTTCTATTTTCCTCATTAGGATTTAACTTCCACTTTTTAAAGGTCGCCTTTTTGCCTCTCACTGCTTCTTTTACTTTGTTGTTTAGTCACAGTGGCTCTTTTTTGTTCTCTATGTTTTTTAATGTGGGGTATATATTTAAATTGAGCCTCTATTATGGTGTCTTTAAAAAGTTTCCATGTAGTTTACAGGGATTTTACTTTTGGTGCTGTACCTTTTAATTTCTGTTTAACTAACCTCCTCATTTTTGTGTAGTTTCCCTTTCTGAAATTAAATGCTACAGTGTTGGGACGCTGTGGCGTTTTCCCGCCCCAGGAATGTTAAATTTAATTATATTATGGTCACTATTACTAAGTGGTGCAGCTATATTCACCTCTTGGACCTGATCCTATGCTCCATTTAGGATTAAATAAAAAATGGCCTCTCCTCTTGTGGGTTCCTGGACTATCTGCTCCAAGAAGCAGTCATTTAAGGTGTCAAGAAACTTTAACTCTGCATCCCTTCCTGAGGTGATATGTACCCAATCAATATGGGGATAGTTGAAATCCCCCATTATTATTGAGTTTTTTATTTTAATAGCCCCTCTAATCTCCCTGACAGTCACTATCAACATCAGGTCAGGTGGTCTGTAATATATCCCTACTGCTATATTCTTCTTATTCAAGCATAGAATTACTATCCATAGAGATTCTATGCTACAGTCTGGTTCATTTAAGATTTTTACTTAATTTGATTCTACGCTTTCTTTCACATATAGTGCCACTCCCACACCAGCACAATCCTTTCTGTCCCTCCGATATATTTTGTACCCTGGTATTATTGTGTCCCATTGATTATCCTCATTCCATCAAGTTTCTGTGATTCCTATTATATCTATATCCTCATTTAATGTGAGGCACTCTAGTTCACCCATCTTATTATTTAGACTTCTAGAACTGGTATATAAGCACTTTAAAAACTCATCACTTTTTAGCTGCCTGCCTTTACATGATGTAATTGAATGGGACTTTTTTTCATTTGACAGATCCTCCTCTAAGGGATGTCTGAATTATGTGCTCCTCTGCACCTGTCGTCTTTCCCCCAGTCCTTAGTTTAAAAACTGCTCTATGACTTTTTTAATTTCAAGTGCCAGCAATCTGGTTCCATTTTGGTTTAGGTGAAGCCCATCCTTCCTGTATAGGCTCCCGCTTTCCCCAAAATTTCCCCAGTTCCTAATAAATCTAAACCCCACCTCCCTACACTATCATCTCATCCACGCATTGAGACCCTGAGTTCTGCCTGCCTAACTGGTCCTGCATATGGAACTGGAAGCATTTCAGAGAATGCTACCATGGAGATCCTGGACTTCAATCTCTTACCTAGCAGCCTAAATTTGGCCTCCAAGACCTCTCTCCTTTCCTTCCTTATATCATTGGTACCTACATGTACCATGACCACTGACTCCTCCCCAGCATTACACATGAGCCCATCTAGATGTCTCGAGAGATCCGCAACCTTCTCACCAGGCCGGCAAGTCACCATGCAGTTCTCCCAGTCATCACAAACCCAGCTATGTCCTAATGACTGAATCGCCCATTACTAATACCTGTCTCTTCCTAATAATTGGAATTCCCTCCCACGAGAGGTATCCTCAGTGCGAGAGGATACCACATCATCATCTGGAAGGAGGGTCCCAACTATGGGATTATTTCCCTCTGACAGATCTTCAGTTTGGGGTGTGGGGGGTGTGTGGAGCTATCATGGCTTTAAGCCATCTTTGCACCCTCTTGATCCTGGGCTACTCTGGGAGATGGAGACATCCCTGATACAACAAGGAAAGCCCTTTGGGCCTGACTAAGGCTTGGTCTACACTGAAAAATTAGACAGACCTAGCTATACCACTCCAAACAATGAAAATATTTTCACGCTGTGCGACCCAGTTATTGTATATAGACATTGTATGTAGATGCAGCTTGGTCGATGGATTAACTACATCAATGGAAAAATTCTTTCCGTTGATGTAGGAAGCATCTACATTACGATAGCACAGCTGCAGCACTAGACACACCCTCAGTTATGGCAGCCTCCCAGGGCTGCCCTGTGAGATGCAGCACTGCCCAGAATCTCCATAGTTATATACATGCTTCCCCCAATACACCTTTCTTGACCAGAGCTCCATCCCACTCCTATTTCAGGACTTGCAAAGTGCTCCTCTGAGGACAGCCTTACAGTTATCTTCTCCAGTACCTTCCTGGCCAGATATAAAGATTTTAGAGCCCTGTTATGCTATTCTGTCCCTTTTACCTGGCATAATGAGGCTGGGATAGTATGAGAATCTCACCCTAAGGAATTAAGCTAAGGTATGTGGGTCTGTTTTTTTTTTTTTTTGGTGACATTTGAACTCTCTTAGGTTCAGAATTAATACTTAGCACCTGGCATCTTCAAAGCAGTTTACAAACCCTTCATCTCAAAACCCCAATATCATCCCTATTTTTCACATAAAAGAGCTAGAACAGAGAGGTTATTGTACCTGATTTTCAGAGTGGCTGAGCATCCACAGCTCCAATTTAAGTAAATGGGAAATGCAGGAGTTCAGCACCTTTGAAATCAGTCTCTAGGGATATGTTTAAATGTGACGTTATGAGTGTAATATAATATTTCATTGGAAGGGGACAGGGCCAGAAAGAGTTAATTAACTCACAGACTGACCTGACTCATGGGTGAACCTTAGGGACTGGTTAGGAAGATATGTAAATGAATAGAGCTTTGAAATGCAAGTCTGCATTGTTAGAGATCTCAAGGGTAGATGTTTGCTCAGGTCTTGTGATGTAAGCAAACAAGTGTTGTCTATTGCTATAACTTTAATTCAAAGATTAAAAAAAAGGAATATTAACATTTGTGATGATACTTGAGTAAAATAGTATTATTGTCTATATGTCTCTTTGAAGGTTGTGGTATCCTGTATCTGAACTGTTTAATGGACAAATTACCCTGTGCTAATTGCCAGATGTTAAGCCTATTGTTTTCTCAGGCCAAAAGGCTGCTGGAAATGTATACGAACCCTGGGACACGATCCTACTTCATCTCAGATCTGCTTTGGGTTTCAAGAGGAGGAAACCTTAAGCCACAAGGATTGAGATCCCCAGTCATTGTCTGGAGCCACCCTGAATATGGACATTGGACTATAACCTATGGACTATTTCTAAAAGGAATTTTGGCAACTACAAGCTCACCTCTGCTATGCATCTGAACCTCAAGAATTGAATTCAAGTCTGTATGTATATTGATCTTTTAACCAACACTCTCTCTCTTTTCTTTGTTAATAAATTTTAGTTTAGTTAATAAGAATTAACTATAGCATGTATTTTGGGTAATATCTAAGTTATAATTGAACCTGGGTATGTGGCTAATCCTTTGGGATTGGAAGAACCTTTTCTTTTATATGATGAAATAAGATTTTAATCATCATCATCATATTTGACAGGTGTGTCTGGACGGAGGCCTGAGGCTGGGCACTTTAAGGGAACTGCGTAGTTTGGACTTCTGAGTAACCAGTGAGGTACTATAGAAGCAGTTTTGTGCTGGCTTGGTAAATCTAAGTATTGGAATAACCACCAGCTTCTGGGGTTTGTCTGCCCCGTTTTGTTTGCAGTTCACCCTAATTGAGTGACCTCAGCTGGCTCCCACGGGCAGCACTGTCACACTAAATTAAAATGATGCTGTGCCACAGCAGCGTTTCAGTGTAGATATTACCTATATAGTATATGACGTAGGTAAACCACCTCCCTGGAGGTGGTAGTTAGGTTCCATTGGGCTAGCACTGTCTACACTGGGGATAGGGTGTGGATTTTTCACACCCCTAAGGGATGTAGCTCTACCAATGTAAATTCTTGGTGTAGACCAGGCTTAGATGACTTCCAGCCCATACTAAATCCACTAACACACATTATGGTTCCAGAGATAGCCCCTTCAATATACTTGTTTCAAGACACCTTTGGACAACATTACAGAACTGAAATGATTAAAACAATTATATAGTCTGTATTTGATTACAAATACAAGATTAGATGTTCCTTAGTCTTAAGAATTAACGAGAAAAACACAAAGGGATTTGAAAAGAGTGATTAAAAACGAAAACCCCTCTGCAACCACTGAGAACTACAGCTTGCTAAAACTCAGAGTCCAACTTTTGAAATGACAGAGGTTAAGCTGAAATCTCATTTGCTCCGAACACTGGTATATAATTGTCAGTTTTAAAAATGGAAACTGGATTACAAATGGAGGGTTAAATGCTCAAAAATAGTTGCGGAAAAAAAGCAAGAAAACAAACCAAAAAACCCCAACACTCTGTTACACAGGTAAGAAGATGACACATTGTTGAATGTGATCCTCATGTTCTATACTTAATTGTTTTTGTTTTCAACAATGTAAATCCCACCATGCACACCGTTCAGTGTCTGCATGACCTTTACATCCATGCATCTCTAATGCAGACTCTGGACACGTATATTGCTTTTGACTGCTTACTCATGCCAGGTGCTTGCATAACTGCAAAACATAATTTAAGATATTAAGTTTATGCATTAAATGTCAGCTAAGTGAGATAAAGTCATTGTAATTGTGGGTCAATGCAGGTTCTACAAAGCATCTGAAAGTTCCATATAAACAGAAAATCCTGCAGTACCTCCAAAAAAAAAAAAAAATAAAAAAAAAAAAAAAAAATCTCACAAACTATAACATGGGAATCTAACTCTTCACAAAATCTGAGACAGCAGCAAATGTCTCTCCTCTGAATAAGTGAAAGAATATTGGAGAACTAGCATTTTGAAAACTTAACAGTCCTAATATGCATTACAAGTATTTTCTCTCACTATTCCTAAATTCAGTTGTAAGTAGAGCAGCAATATAACTTTATTTTGAATTGTAGAGACAATAGATAAATTCATATTTATCAATATAGTCTACATTTTCTTGATAACACATACGTAAAACAGCTACAAATCAAAATGTTCTTCTCCATCGTACCTTTCTCTTTCATGTAGTTTTAAATACTTCATACTCATGTGTCATTATGGGATATGAGTGACTCTTTAAATAACTAAAGTTAGAAACACCTAGTCACCAAAACAAAATCTGCATTGCATTTCAAAAGCCGGCTGTGTGTCAGTGGTAGCAAATATGTCCTGACCACTAGCTTACTGAGAAAACTAAGGACAATCCTAAATAGTTGACCACAATACTCTGTAGTTGCCTTCCTGATATTACCAACATACCAAATGGTTAGATAGATCAGTAAGATGTTCTCCACGGTGTAGGTAACAGATGTTAAATCTGATACTGGAACTTAGGCTCCCTGGTTGTCATGTTTATTTTGTGCTAATTAACATTTGCTCCTCAGCATGAGTAATATTTAGCAATGGGTGTCAGGAATCGAATTACCACTACGTTTGGTACATATTGTCTGGTTCAGCCAAAGAAATAAGCATATAAAATATAGGTTTCATGTTAAAACCTGAAATATAGAATTTGATGCACAACAAGCATATTATTTAAGAGCACCAAAAGATCATATTTTAGAAACCTAACTTTTACATAATACTAGAATTCAAAGTGAGAGAAAACATTGGTGTACGTGTCATGTTTGACTATATGTTTATTACTGTTTTTTGCATTCCAATAGCGCCGAGAGTCCCCAACTAAGATCGGGAACCCATTGTGCTAGGCAGTCTGTAAACACATAGCAAGAGACAGTCCCTGGGCCAATTAATATAAAATGCATGAGGCAATACTGCCACTAGGTGTTAAGTGTGATGGAGGTGACAGGGCTAGAAGAGGGAAGAAAGAAAAAAAACTGCTTTTATTCCCCTCTGGAGACAGCAAAACAGTGGTGAAGGTGTTTGTGATCAGTTCTTCCTTCCCAGACATACCCACTGCATTTGTCCCTCATGTAGGCTCACCTGCTGCCAGCCCCAGCCACTTGCACTCTAAATACGTGCACTCTTGGGGTATGTTTATACTGCAATTAGACAACCGCAGCTGTCCTGTGCCAGCTGACTCAGGCTAAGGGGCTGTTTAAATTGTGCTGTTGACCTTTGGGCTCGGGCTGCAGCCTGAGCTTTGGGACCCTCCCACCTCACGGAGTCCTAGAGCCCGGGTGCCAGACTGACTGAACGTCTACACAGCAACTAAATAGCCCCTTAGCCTGAGCCCTGCGAGTCAGCTGGATCCCCTCACTGCTCTGCCCTGGTCACACAACCACTCCCTCTACATTGCCCTGAACCTCTGGGCCCACCTAATCCTTGCACATTCCCTTCTCTGCCACCAGATAACATTTTACACCTTGAGACAGTTCTCCCCAGTGAAGGGCAGAAACGGAGTAGTCTGATTCTTGCTTCCCTCTGTTGCAAGAGATTATCCTTCTTTATTTAAAAATCTGGGCACTTCAGGTTCTTTGAGTTGAGCTCAAAGAACCTGAAGTAACATTTGATGTGAATAAGGATAAGGTAAAAAAAGAAAGAAAAAATACTTGGAGTTTTTTATAGTTTCACTTCTTTTTTGAGTAGGTGTAGGTTGCACCAATATAGAAAGAAGTACTCAATGTCAAGCTATAAATAGCTCCTGCTGAGAGCATAATAGCTCTGCCTCCACAGAGCACAGACAATAAACTATCACTATTAGAGTTATACAGTTCAGGAGCAAGCACATTTAAACAAAAAGGGTTCTTATTCCTACCACAAATCCAATAAAGGAAATATTTACACCATACATAAAGTATGTTTATAGCATATAGCCACATTTTGAATAAAAAGACCTGCCTATTGAATGAAGTTGTAAATATCTGATGTTTTATTCACTTTAGAATCCTATTTCCAGGAAAATAATGTCATTACTTTTGAAATATACAGCTATACAATTAAGACATTTTATTTGTTAAAGAATTACCATATTTGTGACATGGACAATTCCTACAGCTCCACATTACATATTCATCACCATTATAAAGCTTACAATCAAAATTAACTTTACGGAACGGCATAATTAATTTGTTTTTGATTATTTAAGTGAATGGGCGGAAGAAAAAGGAAACTGATTTACTTTTGATGCCAACATACACTGTTTCTGAAAATATACACTAGGGTTACCATACGTCCGGATTTCCCCGGACATGTCCGGCTTTTTGGGACTCAAATCCCCGTCCGGGGGGAAATCCCAAAAAGCCGAACATGTCCAGGAAAATCCGGCGCCGCTGGGCCGGGGTCTGGTCCAGGGCCGGCGGTGCCGGGCGGCCCGGGGGTGCGCTGGGCCGCCGGG